>NW_021319529.1:1109939-1128409 GCF_001605985.2 Dendrobium catenatum | reverse complement strand
CGAAATTTACTCGAAAATTTCAGGACTTAGCCAAATTTTTGGAATGATTGAAAAATGCTTAAATGAATCATGATTTTCAAATAAATCAAGCCTCGCACAATAACTTAATGATATTGAAAATCATCTCATCATTAAAAAGAAACTCTTATGAATAAGTGTGGGTAGGCTCTACTTCTTAAGAAGAATTTGACAATGATGTAATTGGAGAGGCAGTTATAACAAGGCTTCTTTAAAATATGAAACATGTATAACTTATAAATATACTGAGAATTTCTATAATATCATAGCTTGAATTAGTATTCAAAAGAGTCTTGGATAGTTTTAAGTTTCTTATTTATCCATCCAAGATTATAAAAAAAGATTCTTGCAAATCTATCCTAGATATAAAGTTGCCTATCTTTACACTCGATTATACATGTTCTTATAGATTGTTTCCCTCAATTGTTGCAATTATAAAAAAGAAGTTCATAACCATTATTCTAGGAGTTGTTATGAATATGACATAAGGAAAAATAAATTAATTCCTATGAAAGGAGAAATGGAGTAATTTCTTCCATTCAATTATTGTAGAGTTATATAACACTTTTAAATCTACTTTCTATAAGTTGCTAATGTTATGAGATGTCTCCTTTGATTCAAATACACAAGACGCTCATTTGATTGTCATGATCTAGAAAGTTAAAAGCTATGCCACGGTGATTAGAGGCTTGATGATTACTTGTTAATTCAGGATATATGTAGATATAATGAGAATATATTCATTTGATTGTGTGCAAATGTACTAAGACCAGGACTTGACTCTAACTTGTTAAAATATTTCACTCCAAGAAAAATTATGAATTCATTAAAAATGTTCATACGCCACCGGATCCGCAACATGTGTACAAGCGGACAGAAGGCGTTCGTAAGCCCTTAAATGAAATCCTGGGCTATTTTCTAAGTAAAATCACTTGCGTAATGGATAATGTTTAAATATTTTAAAATGCCCCTTATGTATTAAATATGATCCATTGAACTAAATACATCCCTGCATGTGCTCCGGTCAACATGTTAAAAGCATAAACACCAATGATCGAGAATACTGTGCAGGGTCAAATGCTACAACCCGCATGTGCTCCAATCGTCACATTTAAGTCCCAAATCCAACGATTCGAGAATGCTGCGCGGGTCTAATATTCAAGTTTCATCCTCCTCCTTGAAAGGATTAGAGTCGACATGACTTGAATAATAAAATGCCTCCCAAAATTCTACAAAAATATAAATGACCTTAATGACACTCCGATGATGGCCGTGTTGACTGGAAATCTCAACCGGAGGGGTCAAATCTCAAATCAAACAAAAGCTCAAAATATCGAAAATGAAAACTTTCACTTAAAAACTTAAAACTAAAAAAAAAAAAACTAAAAAACCATCCATCTCTCGCAACTGTTTGTCGGGAGTGATAAATTTGAAATTAACCTCAGCTCACAAAGAGCTAATGCATGTTGGGTGTATTACTACGATTCATCCTCAAATAGTCTATTGCCAATAGGGACGTGGCACGTGCCCTCTGATCGGGTGGTTTTGCCGCAAAATGGCACCATTATATTACGATCACGGCCAAAGCCCGTATGTTCCCTAAAGGCGTCAAACCCTTGAGCGATGAATCATAGGGTATATTCGATAGGCATAAAGTTCTCTGTCAGCTAAGGTAGATTTAGATATATCTCCTTAGACAAATATCAACCCAGGTCTACAAGGTATTCTTGGACGAAGCAACCCATGGCTGCCGACAAGGTGCCTTCTGTCAGGTTGGGTCGACTACCTCCTCTGACTAAGTAGATCAGGGATCATGACAGCCCGGGACGACGGAACCATGGGATCTTGATCGGGCTCGTCTTCATTCCCCCCACCATCAGTTTTAAGTTTATAGTGATAAATTTCAAATCATAAAAAAAATTTAAATCTAAAATTTAAATCTTAAAATTATTGCTATTATACGATAGGTTTATAACTTATTTGACCTATTTTACGACTAGCCTTAATCGAAAGTTCTCTCATATTATTGGGAAGGGTAATTAACTATAGGGGCTTGCGCCTATAGGAAACCAGAACTCAGATAAAAAAGTCCTCACTAAATGAGGGCGAAATCTCTAGGCAGTGTCTTATCTAAAACCCAATCTGCCTTCTGAAAATTCCCCCGGAATCTAATCTCGTTAAAACTCTCTATCGTCATCGTCACACAGACATTTAAAAAAAAAAATAAACGGATGGCGTGGAGAGGCCAGGATCACACAAAATGGAATTTTTTGGAACCCACAGTTGTGAATGTGTTGAAGGAAAACTCTTTTATTACATTTGGAAACTTTTTATGAAAAAGAACAAGTTTCTACTTTTGATTAACTTTTAAGAGACATACATGCTTATGTTTGATACAAATTACATAGATAAAAATTCTAAGTTCACCACACACTCTGAAAATATAAGCTTATTCATCACTATGTCATTTTTTTTTTCTTTTGCATAGTGACTCTTGATCTTCACCCTCTTCGTTAAATTCTTCCATTTCCTTGTTTGAGCTTGATATTGTCACTATATCTAGGATTGTTCTAGAACTAGAAGTTAGGCCAGGGAGTTTCTTTACACTTCACTATCATCATCATCGTCGATTATAATCAATGTGTCTATTTAGTTGTTTCATGACCATTATTCTCTTTTTCTAGTATGATGTCTTTTCAATTGGTGGTAAGTTTTTATATCAAGTCTTAATTTCGTTTTACCATAGAAAAGGTTGACCATAAGCCACTTCTTTGTAGATCATTTGGGTACATGGCCTTGATCATTTTCTTGAGCCCATCTCTAGTGTTAGCCTATGATAACACCACACATCAGGTACAAAATTGAAGATCAGCCTCTAAGTAAGTTGTTTTGGTAGTCGAATGCTATAGAAAACAAAATAGCAACTTTAGGTTCAATGGACCTATTCTCACACTATTGGAGCTTTTGACTCCTTTGTTAGATTCTTCTAGATTTCAATTTCTTTGGAGGTTATTATAATTTTATAGAACTTTTGGTCTTAAAAAATCTTCACTATTGTCACCATTCTTATCATATAAATTTATATTAATTGTTATACAATAGCAATTAAAATTCATAATCAAAATATTAACATTATTGTAAGCATTACTTGGATTCTCAATTCACCTATTCCCTCGGGAATGCTTTAATGATGTTTTTGATGAACATCTAAAATAATAAAAAAATCTGTGCTAATTAAGTAATTATGCAAATGAGCTAACGTTAATAGTAGATACAAAACATAAAATATGCTTAAATATTTAATTTTGTTGAATTTTTATGAATTAATAATAATAAATAGTGAGGAATAATCACCTACCTAAAGTGATTGTCCAAGTCATATTTTCATCAAACAAAGAGTGGATTGGGATTCCTTTAATTTTTCTAATTTTCTTGAATTTTTTAGCACTCTATCTCTCTAGGTTTTTTTCTATATTTTTTCTCTTCATATTCTTCCTTCTCCCTCCTAATGGAGAGTAGATATTGGCCCGTATTTATGGGAAAGTTTGGAGCTCAAATCATCAAATCATCATCATCTTCTTCATGAGTCATTCTCCCATTGGTTGGAAAATATAGAGTTAGCACTAGGCCATGTTCAAGTTAAGTTAGGCATGTGGTAATGGTAGCATCACAAATTTGATTCTTTTCTTTCAATGGAGATATCCTTGTGAAGGGGATGATGCCATTCATGGCAATCCTCTGGAGCTTCATGTTAATCTTGAAATAGTCCATAAAAATTAAATCTAAGCACAACTCTTAATGGGAAGGGAAAAAGATTTCTATCTTATTAGATGTTGACAATGAAGACCTTATTTTGTTGTCATTCCCACCCGCTTCATTTCCTTTTGGGATGATGTAGCCAGGTTAGCCATACCAAGGATGTTCGGCTCAATTTTATCATATGCTTGGGTCATTGATCTTTGACCATGCTTAGGAGCCAATAGGCCAATTGATTCGAAGTCAATCTATAGACCTTTTGCCTTTACTTTGAGGATTTTTCTTGTAGCCCTCATTAAATTCTCAAACCAGTTTAACAACTCCAATTAACTAATTCAATCTTGCCATCTAAACCTCGAAAAAAAAAAGAGCCAATTTTTTATTTTTCTTATTTTTTTTTTTGAAAAAGTGTGTAACAATTGGGTTTGTTAAAAATGTAGTGAGAGCTTTAAATAGAGAAAACATTGAGGAAATTTATTCATTAGCTATTTTTAACCTTTATTTAACCTTTAAGGGAAAATTCTGGTAATGCAACATGATTCTTCTCTCTCTTTTTCTATCTCATATCTTATAATCAAGCAATACTTTATTGATAAATGGCGGGCTTCTTGGAGCTATTACCTTATTTATGGGGAAATCTATTTTTATTCCTACATTCCTTTTCTAGAAGGAGAGGTAGAAGGCTAATTAAAAGTTTGTTGCTGAGAATTCTAACAAGAAATACTATTAACACTTAGATATGAAGACAATAAAGCCATGTTGCCACTGATATTACGTATGCCAGATCGAGGATGTCATCTAATCAAACACCGTTTGCACCTTCCTTTTCGAGTTCATCACCATCACCATTGCCATCATCTTCGCCACCAATCTAATTTTCGCACTTTTTTGTGTAAGGACACATCATGCACCAATGATGTCATCTTATTGGCTCTCTCCAAAAGCTTCGATGGACATGATAAATTCCAACATCATTGCCCCTTGTGGGCAGTCACCTGTCCCTCCTTTACGCTTTTAGCAGATTGCCTAGATCCTTCTCATTTTCATACACTTTACCCTCCTCAAGATAGCCTTAGAAGAACTATTGCAAGAGGAGGACATGTAGAGGAGTTCAATTTCAAATATTTCTTATTACTCCACCTATAGGTAATAAAACAAAAAAATCTCAAATAGTTTTTCAAACTATTCTTGTATGATCAATTTAGTATCAGAGTATCACATTGCGCCAATTTAGTCCCCCGACTATATAAAATAAAAAATAGTTCCTCATGGTGTAATTGCGATATAAAATTGATCACAATTTAGTCTCTCAATTTTATAAAACTATTCCTAATTTAGTAGGGACCTTTTTTGATCAATTTTGTATAGTCGAGGGACTAAATTGGAATAAAATCATACTATAGGATTAAAATGATCATATACGAGTAGTTGATGGACTATTTGAAAATTAATCCGTTAATTAAATAAATGAGACTATTTCTATCACATAATGAAGACAAGTGACTCTTGATGGATATACCTTTGCCAACATTACTTGCAACCTTTCACATTCAAATTCCATTGTGGTCGATACTTTTCTTCATTGGATTTGATAAGTCTACCAATGGGAGCTCCAAATCACAAGAAAATGAATTACATGGACATGGATTTCTGAACAATATTTAAACACTTTGGCAGAAGAGAATGATTCAAAACTTTACTTTTTTTTTATGATGCTGGTGACAACTAACATGATTGATAGTTGATACTACCATAGTTCCGCGCATTACTACACTGGAAGTAAACAACAGTGATAGATGAAAAAGCATGCTGATCCAATGGTGCTATTCATGATCATATTCATTCTCATGTGGCTATACAGTGTTTATCTATCTGTTATCCTCTTTTTAATCGTGTATGATGACCATGAATAAAAGTCGAGTTCAACCTAGATAATTGCAGTGATAATATTTTTAAAAATACTCAAAACACCTAAAGTTGTTTTGAATGTTTTTAAAATAACTTTATTTTTTTTTTTCAAAAAAGAAAAATACACTAAACAACATCTTTTCAAAAACAAAAACAAAACTACTAATAAAATTAAAAAAATAAAAATTATCCTAAACAGGCCATTAATTGTGTAGATTGTTTTTTATTTATAACTTCATGAGCATGAGCTTTTTTGTAGGGGTGTCAAATCGGGCCAACAGGTCGGGTTCGGATCGAACCCGACTTGACCCGGGCATAAACGGGTCAACTCGAACCTGAACCGTTTAGCTAATGGGTCAAGAAATTGAACCTGGACCCGACCCGTACGGGTTGCGGGTTGACCAGATCTGACTCGCTGATTTCTTCCCAACGCGGGCAAGAGCAGCTCAGGCAAGAGCAGGGGGTAGGTGACGCAGGTTCTCTTCTACGACATGTTTCGGCGTACTTCTGGACCTCCTCCGCTCCGGCGAACTCCACGTTGCACCCAACATCTCCGAAAAGCTCCTCTGCCGCGAGGCCCTCTTCTACGGCCTCCTCGACCACGTCCGCTCTGCCCGGTGGGGACTGTTCGACGGAAATCGCCTCCACCTTGCCACATCTTCTGCCGGTGGAGCTCCCGGTGACGACACCGTCGTCCAAGCTAGCCCCGACGGAGGCTGTTGCATAGTCCACCACAAATGCGTCCAGTTGCATTGCGGCCAGCTAGCCAGGTTGTGACTTGTGAGAGTCTGAGAGAGCGGGTCCGGGTCGGGCAGCTCAGGTGACAGTGAATCGGTTATTCGGGTCAAAATGGGTTGACCAGCAGGTTTTCTGGTCAACCTGAACGTTTTTCAAATGGGTCAGAAATCTGAACCCAGACCCGATCTGTTTCACAAACAAGTTGACCCGAACCCGGATTTTCCGGGTCGTGTCCGGGTTTCGGGTTGTGTCAACTTTTGACACCCCTACTCTTTTGTATTCTACTTGCTAAAAAGAGTTATTATATATCAAACTAATTAAAAATTTGAGCCATTAGATTGTTAATTTTGATTTCTTCACGGTCATTGAGAAACGACAATGGGTTCTGAATACAGTTCCCTGCCAGAATGGAATGTGCAATGCGCTTGAGTTTTGAGGAAGATTGTTTTTTCTTGTTCTAATTAAAATGAGTAGGCAGTGACAATGATGATATTGTAGTTCATTTTATTCGGTTTCTCGCCAAATTGTTTTTTTCCATGCTGTTGTAGTATTTTGTTGTAGGTATCTGCATGTTACTAGGGACTTGGATTAGCTATTACTTTTAACTCTCCCTATATTGAACAGGGCAGTTATTCATTAGCAATTTGAGTTAGTTGTTACTTCTCATATCCGAAGAATAACCCTTTATTGTGTTCACCATCTTTGGTTGGCCGTTGTTTATCATGATCATATGCAGAAATTTTCTTTTTTCCTCATATGAAACTAATTTAACCCCTTCGTTACTGTTCCAGTGTAGCTCTGGATGGCTCTTTCATAGAAACTGATGCCTTCAAGGAACAAGGATCTCGTAAACGGTTTAAATCTCTCTCTTTTTGTGTTAGCTTTGTAGTTTAGTTGATCTCCTTTTGTACTTCTTCTGGTGTTTAAGTGTCAATCATTTTCTGAGTTGCAGTGTCAGGTCTGAGTCTTCCAGTCAACCCGGATCTAAAGCTTGCAGGGAGAAAATGAGGAGAGATAGACTGAATGACAAGTATGGTTACATGTATATTCTTCAAACTTTATTATTAATAATTCATTATATTCTTTGCAACTCTTTTTGACACGAAGGTTTCTTGAATTGGGGTCCATCTTGGAACCTGGAAAGCCCCCTAAAGTGGACAAAGTATCTATTCTCAAGGATGCCACCCGTATGGTGAATCAGCTGCGCGGTGAAGCTCAGAAACTGAAAGATTTGAATGAAAGTCTTCAAGAGAAAATCAAAGAGTTAAAGGTTTGCAAAATTACTTTCTTATTTTTTCTTTTTACGTATTAGTTTTCATTGAATCTTTCAGGCTTCCACATAGCTTTTTTTCATCATGGATATAATCAAATCCTTCTAACGGAAGAACATGTCCCAAATTATCTTGTGCTCTTTTGCAGTTTGAAACGCACTTTTTCGTGTTCCATTTACTGGATGACTTTCTTTATACATGCATGGGTGAATCTAGTATTGGGACACATGCCCCCATTGGCTCACAATTGCGCCACTGAGTTATATGATTGGTGAACCAGCTCATTCTTTATTCTTTTAATTTCATGACTTGGTTGTTGAGAAATAGGTGAAATTTATACAAACATATATACAACAACAACAACATCAAGCCTTTATCCCACTACGTGGGGTCGGCTACATGAATCCTTTTTCTCCATTGTGTCCTATTAAAAGTCAAATTCTCGTTTAAATCTAATAAAGAAAGGTCATTCCTAATATTTTCTAACCAAGTCTTTTTAGGTCTACCCCTACCTTTTTAAACATAAGTCAAATCTAATACCTCTACTCTCCTAACCGGGTCATCGCAAGGCCGCCGTTTTATGTGACCAAACCATCTAAGGCGACTTTCTCTAATCTTATCTTCTACTGGAGCTACTCCAACCTTTTCACGTATATGCTCATTTCGTATCCTATCTCTAAGAGTAAAGCCACTCATCCACCTGAGCATCCTCATCTCTGCCACACTTAACTTAGTATTATGCTTCTCTTTTAAAGGCCAACATTCGGCACCATAAAGCATTGCAGGCCTCACTACCATCTTATAGAATTTTCCCTTAAGTTTGAGGGGTACATTTCTATCACATAACAAGCATATATATTAAATAAAAAAACACACACAAAAGACGTTCATCATATAAAATTAGACAAGAATTTTATGTATGCTCACCTAATTGATGTCTGTCATATTGTTATTGCTACAGATTTTACTCTGATTGTGGAGAATTACAACCAATTTCTTAGGGATACATGATATGCCCTGTACCCCCTATAAAGAGAAAAATTTAGTGTAGCCAAAAAATCTTTTTTTTTGGTTTGCAGGAAACCCCTGCCACAAATCCCAACAGTTGAGACTTCCTCCTAGAAAGTTTGTCAGAAGACTTTTGCCACAAATCTCTAATGCTTCTCTCTCTAGTGTTCTCATCTTTTCTTTTAGGAAAAGACGATTTTCATTCTACACGACTGCATGCATCCTTTTGACTGCTTCATGCTGTCTTTTACGACTTCAAAATGATATATTTCTCCCGTTGTTGCCTTCCAAAACAACATTCCATATTAATTGTCATTAGCTTTCAGTAAAAATTACATGAACTTCTTTCTTTGCCTCATCTTTCTGGTAACAAGGTTGATTTTGGCCGGATCATATTGTGGAATGTTGTGTCACGGAAGGAGGTTTTGTGCCAAAAATTGCAAATATTAAAGATTATTGGATTTATAATCTTCCTTCCCTGTTGGTTTTATAAGATGGAGTGGGGACAGAATATAATGTTGTTCCTTCTTATATTTGCAAAATAGTATGGCTACTCTGATGAGCAGTATTAAACAATGAACAAAGTTGAAAACCTGCAATGCAGGTTGAAAAGAATGAACTACGTGATGAGAAGCAGCGGCTGAAGGCAGAGAAAGAGAGCCTAGAGCAGCAGATCAAGTTCCTCAATGCAAGGCCGAGCTTCATACCTCACGCTCCTGTGATTCCAACTGCCTTTGCTGCACAGGGAAATAAACCTGGCCAGAAGTTGATGATGCCTATAATAAGCTATCCTGGGTACCCTATGTGGCAGTTCATGCAGCCCTCTGATGTTGATACCTCCCAGGATGCCGAATCTCGCCCTCCTGTTGCTTGAATAAGTTATCTCCTAAGGTATCTTATTTTCTCAACTCATTACTGCTGTACCAACTAACTGATTTGGATCTTTGCGTAATTTCGTAGCATTTCAACCAAGTGTTTGACTAGCGGCAATTTGTGCTGAATGTTAAGCTAACTGGGGTTCACCTAGTTCTCTTAACTAGGTAATTTATTTGCTTTGTACTCTAGCAATCATGGGGTTAACTCATCCCTGTTTTCTGATCTAGAAGCTTGAACAAGCTGTGCCTGTAAAAGATTTGATTATAATTAATGTAAATTTGTTAGTTTGTGCTGTTTTATGTGAAAATGTTGACACAAATATGATCAATGGCTGCTGCTTTTTTTTTTCTCTTTTTCTGTGAGACATCAAAGAGCCTTCTGAGCTGCTCATTCATGAACTTTGGTGCCAAGTGGATAAAAGTTAATATCGATGTTGCCTTAATTGCCATCCAACTGTGCAGGTCTTGGTGAGGTTATTAGGAATGACAAAGGTCTACTGATTATGACTTTTGAGCATTGGGATAATGATAGGAAACACTTGAAGATCTCAATTAAATCTTATCAATAAAAAAAAAAAAAAAAAAAAAACAGCGAGAAATCTCTGCAAAGACAATGGGTAATTAGAGAAAAATAAAAATTTTATTGCAAGGACAAACTAATGGAAGAAAATACAAGATATAATTGATCCTCTATTTGAGAAGAAGATTTATTTCTCCCAAATCTCTGGACATTGCTAGAGCCCAAAATCTAAATTTAAGAGATCCTCTAACTCTAAAAAAACAAATTATTTAATGCATACAATTCAAAAAGAAATATCTATACAGTCCTTACATTCAAATTTAACTTCCAAATCCCTCAAAAAATTTTCCCAAAAAGTTCCATTGGATTATGCCTTCCGATTGGCATTCATGAGAGGCGGATTCTTCCGCCTGAGCCGGTCCTATGTGGACAGGCTGGACCGGTCTAATAGATATCGCATAGGCATAGTTCCTTGCAATTGTGACTATAAAGGACATAGTTCAGCAATGACTCATTCTAATCTATTTCTAGATAGCTGGGGTGTTAATCTCCTTAGGGAGTTTCAAAATGTTTGGCACCCTCCACTGCTAGATTGGATTAAAATAAACGTTGATGCATCACTTCTAACTTCAAATAGTGCTGGAATTGGAGGTATCTTTAGAGACTACAAAGGTAGATTATTACTTGCCTTTGGGGAAATAAGAATTCATTGGGATGTGGCACAACTTGAGATGGATGTCGTGGTGTCAATTAGGAAGTTCATTCAAATATGGATGTTAGATAGCAAAGGAGTAATAATTGACGGTGATAACCTCAACATTATCAAGTTTATTCAAAATGCTTTGAATTAGGCAAAGTGGCAAAGCTACAATCGGATATATGAAGATTTTTTGTTCTTGACTGACTTCAATAAGGTAATCTTTCACCATGTTCATAGAGATTGTAATAAGGTAGCCGATCTTTGTGCTATTTTGGCTTTAGAGAATAATTTTTGTTTTGATAGTTCTTCGTTTGCTAACATTCCTTCTTCTCTTGGTTGTTTGTTGAAGAAGGAATGTGAGCCTTTTCTTTAGCTTGTAACTTGTCTTTTCTTCTCTAATGCAATTTGCAATTTAAAATAAAAAAAAAGGAAAAAAAAAAACGCAAGACGCCTTCAGCTCTAATATCATCGACGCTTGGCGGGAAAAGGTACACCTTTTTCTTTGGTTATGATTGCTGCGGTTGTTGACCAGTTCTTTTGCAATGAGCTTATGAGCTGGCTCGAGAACTTGTTTTTATTGTATGAGTTGAGCTTGACAACACCCTTTGAGCTCAACTCGAGCTTGGATTCGCGCTCCTGATTTGATAGACAAGTTGAGCTCGAGTTAGGCATGATTCAAGCTCAACTTAACCCAGGAATCAATGCAGGGCAAATTAGGTTAAAAAAGTTACTGAATGGCATATTTAATATGTTTAAAAAATCTTGGATGATAAGCATAAAAATATAATTGTACTAGGTCGCATGTAGGGGTGCAAGTAAGTCAAATCAGCTCGAACTCAACTCATTAACGAGCTCACAAGTTGATCTTATGATCCATGAGTTCAAGCTCGTATATTAAACGAGCTCAATCTGACTTAGCTCGAAAGCTCGTTGAGCCGCTCTATTAAATTAAAATATCTTTAATAATTAATTTAAGTTAGTATTATATAATATATTTTAATAATTTTAAATTAATTCCATATACAAATCCCTCTTCTAAAAAACTTCACACAAACCTTTTTAACTGCAACTTAAATAACAAGAACAATCATAAACCAAGAGTAAAAATTAAACATTAAAGAAAAAAAAAGACCCTAAAAAGCTCTTACCAATGCATTATAGTTATACAAGATTCAGAAACCAGTCTTCATACAATACATGTCTACCAAAAAGAATAAATCATTTGGGAAAGCACATAGAGGAGGCTTCATTTGAAATGATTTTATTATTGTTTTTCAAAATAATTTTTTAGTACAAAGCTGATTTGAGAAGCAGTAAAAAAACCGTCCCAAATGAAATCTTAATAATAACTGAACAAAAGTACCCCTATCAAAATTTTACCAGCATTCGTCATCATTGTACTGCATCCCACCGCCAGACCGAGCCATCCTCACAACAACTTAGAATGGTGCTGTAAAATGTATCAATTTGAGAAAAAAAAAACAAAAACAAAAACAAAAGCCATCAATGTATATAGGCAAAGGAATTTTATGATAGCAGTAGCACTGTAGCAGTAAAAAATTTGGACTGAGCATGTCCGCAATACCTTCCATCAAAGGACACAGCAGTCTGTCTGATTGGAGATTTACAGTGAACGTGTGACAGCCTGAAGCAGAACAATCATCCACAATACCAACAAGAGAAATAATTGTCCAGTCAAGACATTAAAAAGGAATAACAAAAAGAAAAGCTGAGAAAGATTTGAATTGAAAGTCTACCTTGCAATGAGAACAGGTGGGCTGGATTGTAGCTCCCATAAGAAAACCTTTCCTTCCCTATTACCTAGTTTGAATAAAAAGTGAGAAATTAGAACACAGCAAGATTTTGTACACCTCATGAAATCATTGTAAAACTTTGGCGTGCAGGAAAACGGCTTCTATCAGGCATCCTAAATCATGTCGATTAGGCTAACGGTTGAAGCAAAGGGGGTAAGTTTTGGGTCATGTTCGGGTCAACCGATAGGAAATCTAAGAAAATTCAGACCTTCTTGATTGGGCTGACAAAAAATATCCCATGAGAACTAAGATTGAGTTTTCCTATATTCTATTTAGATGAGGTACTGATAAACACAAAAATAGTTGAATGCATTTGGCTCCATCAGTCATTTTATTTGAACTTAAATCATCTTATTAATTGTTAAAGGAAATGTGCTTCTCACATCAACAGAGATACCAATCAAAAGAAAATAAAACATTCTTGTTGGATTATGTGAAACAAGTCTCAAAAAAAAAAAAAAAGCCTTGCAACAGAATCCTTTAAACATTTGGGACGACTTTTTTAGTACTTCCTGAAGAAGCTTTTTAGTACAAAAATTAAAACTTTCGTACTAGAAAGTTGTTTTAAGAAATAATAAGAAAGTCGTCCCAAACGAAGCCTTAAGCTACAAAATTGCAAGGGAATACCTATTGCAGCAGCATTGTAATGGAAGTCACATGAGAACTTGATGAACCAGATATCACATTCTGGCACAGGATACTTTTGTAGAATATCAACAGCTCCCTACTTCAGATAAAAATCAAGTTATTAAAGTCTTGCGACAGGAAAAGAAACCGCATGCAAAATGCACCCTAAGATTTAGCCAAACTCAAAGGTCAGATATCATTTTGTACAACTCATCATACAGCCACTAACAAAAATAAGGCAACAAAACTTCATTTTGAAAAGTTCTATGTACGCATCATATTACTGGAATGTAAGGGGACACAAGAAGTGTTCAGCAGAAGTCACCTCCCCAGGGCTCTGTTCCTTAATTTTTGGCTCCCAAAGGACAATTTCGTTGTCGACACTCTGCAATGTTGACAAGCGGAGCATGTCAATCGGTATACCAATATGTATTATTATCATACATAGATATGTAGCAAAACAAATGTAGCAAAAGCTGGAACCACCAAGATGAACAGCCCAATGACCAGCCCAGCAGAAAGTGAATAAACTATGAAAAGATCCTATTGAAACAAGATATTATTTCACCTTAGATAGTATAAAATCACCAAGCCATCTATTGCAATCGACATAGTTGGAGTGAACTGAGGCTATAAACACCTAAGAGAGCAGAAACTGACTTAATATACAAAATGGAAAAAATATGTAAGTTGTTCATCTTTTAAGCTGTCATAGAAATTTTAATTCCTTCTTAACATTAAAAGGATTTGATGCTCACAGGAAACTGCACATATTTTGTAGGAAATTTTGATGGGAGATCAGTCCATGTAAAGGACCTTTCAACGTACTGCCAAAACTCTGCGAATGCCAGCCAAATGTCACAAAGCAGGTACTTGAGCTAAAAAACCATTGTATCATAAATTCAAACAATTATTTTACCTTTCATTGACCAAATTTTAACAGTGTTGTCCATGCCACAACTTGCAATGCGGTAAATATCAGATGGATGGAAATCCTGAAAGGAAAAAAAAAAAAGAAAACAACAATATATCTACCATTCCAAATCTTGGAAATTTTGGGTTAGGAAAAAGAAATTTCATAGAACTTACAACACTTAAAACTTCATTTCGGTGGCCACCAGCCCCTGCAAAAATTAGAATGCAAATCCCAGTGTGTATATTCCACAATCGCACTGATTCATCCTGTGAAAAAATTTAAATAAACCTTGAAAACTGATAATGCATACAGGGGAGCCATTATGACCAATGAATACTTTGAACTACCTTGCTAGCAGATACCACAAGCGAAGGTTTCAATGATTGAGTCCTTATTTCATTTACTGAATCCCCGTGACCAACAAAACTCTGCAATATGCAAGCAATTGCTTTTTGAACTATAATCAAGAATCAAACCAAACAGCCATACGTTTCAGATGCAACTTGAGAATATTTCTTAGCATTTTAAATAAAAGAATGAGGGCCGCACTATTTCTTAGCATTTTAGATAAAAGAATGAGGGCCGGGCTATAATAATCGTTGGGTTGCCTCCATTGTAGTCGGAAGGTCATGGATTCAAATCATGAAAACAATTATCATTAATGCATGGAAAATATTGTTGCTAGCATTCCCTCCTAAAGCATGCACTGATAGGCCCGTTTTACTTCAAAAGAAGATAATTCTAAGAGAGGAAAAACTAACTTTGATATGATTTTTTTTTCAAAAAGAGATTTTAAATCCAAGTAAATTGAGTAAAATATAAATAAACAAATAAGAATTATTTACACTTAACTCTCATCACTTTACCGCAATGAGCGCATAAACCCAATATGACTTAACAAAATGTGGTCAACTTGTCTAACTAAAGTGTCACCATTATTTTTTCTATACATGTTGACAAATTAAGTACTATTCCATCATTATCATCATAAGCTTAATCCCAACTTATTTTGGGGTCGGCATTATGAATTAACATTTTCAATCAATCTTGTTGAGTGTTATATGATGTGCTGAACCTATTCATGGGCAAATGCCCACTCAATTCAGGTTGGGCAAATGCTCACCCTAAAAAAAACAAAAAAATTTAATGTACAAGAGTAATTTTAGAATTCTACCCCCCTCCTTACTGAAAAATATTTTTTTGCCCTAATATGACCCATCTCGCATTGTTTGCCCATCCATCAGAAATTCAAACTTTTCGTCTTCAGCATTGGTGAATCGCGCGCAGCCTTCGACAATGAAGAGGTTGACGTTCTCGCAGTGGTCGAAGCCTCACGGCTTGGCAAGCAGAAGAGGGTGAAGCCTATGATTTGTTCTCCCTCTTCTGATTCCCCTCTCTTATTATTTTCCCACCAAATTCGATGCTTCAGAGGACCGAAGCTCCCTTCTCTATCTGCGAAACGCCTCCTCCCTCCGACTCCTGCCTTGCGGCTATCTATAGAACACGACCTCCTGCCCTAGCCAAGCCAGCCTATAGGTCTCGCCGAACTCCAATTCCGACCTCCCGCGGCTTGTGCGATTCAAGCTGAACATAGCAGCTCCAGTGCTCCATCGGCGGCCGACCCCTTTTTCTCTTTCCTCTCGACAAGCAAGTATACTCCCTCACTTTTCTCTCCTTACTTTTCCATGCACATAGCTATGTACTCGTTTACTGCTTATGCCATTTTCGTAAACTATCTTATCTCTGTGTTGTCATTTTGCTAACAATTGCTTAAGTCATGCTTCTAGCCCAAGCGAAGAGATGTCGAGAGGTACTTCTCGAACACCTTCACTTTTACTATTGATTTTTCAAGTTTTTAGAATCTGCATTAAAACCCACTCGTCTTTGCTCTAGCCTTTTCTTCTCTCTTCGAAGCCAAGTTTCCCCATTTCATGAGCCTTCCTTGTTTTGGGTCTGACGAGAAAGTAACTAGCTTTCTGCCATTTATTTGAAATGATTTCTTTCGCAAAACTTATCGTAAATTTTATTTTTTTTTTCATATAAAATATGAAACTTCAAAGAACCAAATCAGCCTTAATTTTCAATTATTACTTCTTTGAGTTTCTGTATTAAATTCACATGCACCTACATCACATTGATGAGTAAAACAACACCGATGTAATTTACGCACAATGATTTCTCCAATGACTAGTTTTGTTAATGAAGACCTTACCTTGGTTAAGTCCTTAGCCTACCCATTTTCCATCAAAGTCCTCGGAAATACCAATTTTATCAACTTGTTTGTAGATATTCAATTCATCTATGTCTATTTTCAAACACCTTATCTTCAATAAATAACTCCAACCTTTCCTCACCATGTTAATGAAGATAAGTGCTACTCCTACCAAATATATTTAAGGGTGAGCTTATTGTTTTCTATTTCCCCTTTCACTCCACAAATTAAATATTCTTTCCCAAGAAGCCCATATTGACCAATCTTCTAAAAACATCACAGGTCAAGACTTTGTCCTCATCTCTAATGCTAGAAACAATCTCCACAATGTCACCAATGTTAACATTGCCGCTGTCATCAAACAGACCTTAAAATTATAAATTGAAATATCTTAGGATCATGTCATGATGAGGACAGTCAATCTGACAATTTACCTCAAAGAAGTCCATAAGATGAAGTTATCCTCATGATTCGGGCATCTAATTGTGGAAGGATTTAAATGATCCTTTTTTTTTAATTTTAATGACCTAATTTTCTTGATGTTGAATGTTGATGATGGCAATTCTCGGATCACCGTGCCAAGATTGAACAAGATGTTGTCTATAGTACATAGGTGCTATCGAATCATCAAGAGAACATACAAGAGAAATCGAAGCCCCAAAAGTTGGACCATTGGATTAATTTCATATTACAAAGGATACGGATGAATTGAATATTTTAACCTTATTTCGTTATATTTGTATATGGATTTAAATTCAAATTTGAGAACTTGAATTTAAATTCAAATCAAATAATTGCTGCAAGAATTATAATACAGTTAAATTTATCAAATAATTATAAACAAGATTTTATGTTTTTTAGGAGTTGGTTTAAGAATGGATTAGATCAATCCCTACAGCAACTTGTTTATTCAAAGGCACAGAAACAAGGAAAAAGGAAAACCTCTCTAAAAGTTCTTTCTTTTCATTCCTTAATTCCTGTCCTACTCTACCGAATTCCCTCGATTATGTTCCTGTAGCTGATTGTTGAGTCCCTTCCCCATTTCCTGTGGTCTAGGCCGCTATTTGCTTGCTATCCTGTGATTCATATTTGTACTGCTATTGTGCATGTTCCTGGTTACCTTAGCTTTTTTCCTTTGAAACAGTTTGCTGCTAGTTCAAATGGCTGTTTCTTTCTGCTATTGGCTGATGTATTCTGTTGTAAGCTTGTTTTGGGGTGTTGTTTATAGCTATAGGCTTCCTGTTGGTTGTTTGCAGCGTTGGCTTGCTGTCCAGCAGAAGAAATTAAAACATGGAGAGAGAACTTGTTGTCCATAGCACTGATGAGGCCAAAATAGAAAAAGTGATCAATCTACAGCATGAAAGAACACTCAACATACTTTTGACTAGCAGATCAATAAGTAAGCTTTTAGGAAAATTTCTAAAACCTTTTAGGATCAGTACTAGCATCACACTTTAAGCTTCACAATAACATAGAGTTTAGCTACAGATTATTGGACCTGCCATGTCCTTGGCCATCACGACAACAACCAACTCTAACATCCCATGAATCTCCCCATGCTCATGACTCATGTAGCATGTTAAAAATCTCCTTGTTAGCATGCTCTTTAACTACAAATCTGGCACCATCAACTTGTACAGCTTGAAGTAGAACTAGCTGGAGTGGAGGGGTTGGCAATCAAGCTGACTTTTAATGGTAGTGAAATGGTGAGCAAAATGACAAGGTGGTCAAAGATTATATCCTTAACTGGGGTAAAACTTAGGCTTCGTTTGGGAAGGCTTTCTTCTTGCTTCTTAAAGCAGCTTTTTAGCACAAAATTTTTAATTTTTGTACTATAAAGATGCTTTAAGAAGCAGTAAGGAAGCTGTCCCAAACGAAACCTTAGTCCTCCAACATTAACGAGAGCTTTCCTCGAACAGCTCTATGATAATGAAAACATTTCCTTGTTCTAAACTAAGCTCACTCCAATTCGATGATAACTACATCTTGAGAATTTGGTTCTCAAGCTAGGCCTTGGCAATGAACTGCTCCGGCACATCTATGGTAATAGCAGGGAGAAGGTAATGGGCTTGAACAATGGTGACATAGATGTAACAGAGCATGGACG
>NW_021319529.1:1088651-1107870 GCF_001605985.2 Dendrobium catenatum | reverse complement strand
CTTCTTAACATTAAAAGGATTTGATGCTCACAGGAAACTGCACATATTTTGTAGGAAATTTTGATGGGAGATCAGTCCATGTAAAGGACCTTTCAACGTACTGCCAAAACTCTGCGAATGCCAGCCAAATGTCACAAAGCAGGTACTTGAGCTAAAAAACCATTGTATCATAAATTCAAACAATTATTTTACCTTTCATTGACCAAATTTTAACAGTGTTGTCCATGCCACAACTTGCAATGCGGTAAATATCAGATGGATGGAAGTCCTGAAATGAAAAAAAAAAAAAAACAACAATATATCTACCATTCCAAATCTTGGAAATTTTGGGTTAGCTAAGAGAAATTTCAAAGAACTTACAACACTTAGAACTTCATTTCGGTGGCCACCAGCCCCTGCAAAAATAAGAATGCAAATCCCAGTGTGTATATTCCACAATCGCACTGATTCATCCTGTGAAAATTTTAAATAAACCTCAAAAACTGATTATGCATACAGGGGAGCCATTATGACCAATGAATACTTTGAACTACCTTGCTAGCAGATACCACAAGTGAAGGTTTCAGTGATTGAGTCCTTATTTCATTTACTGAATCCCCGTGACCAACAAAACTCTGCAACATGCAAGCAAATGCTTTCAACGTTGGCTATCTACCTTCAAAGTTAAAAATAGTTATAGGTCTAAGCAGCAAACTTGATATGCATCAGTATTGTACTGAAATTGCTTTTCGAAATATGATCAAGAATCAAACCAAACAGCCATACGTTTCAGATGCAACTGGAGACTATTTCTTAGCATTTTAAATAAAGGAATGAGGACAGCACTATTTCTTAATATTTTAGATAAAAAAATGAGGGCCGGACTATAATAATCGTTGGGTTGCCTCCATTGTAGCCGGAAGGTCATGAATTCAAATCATGAAAACAATTATCATTAATGCATGGTAAATATTGTTGATAACATTCCCTCCTAAAGCCTGCACTGATAGGCCCGTTTTACTTATAATTCTAAGAGAGGAAAAACTAACTTTGATATGAATTTTTTTTATTTTCAAAAAGAGATTTCAATCCAAGTAAATTGACTAAAATATAAATAAACAAATAAGAATTATTTACACTTAACTCTCATCGCTTTACCGCAATGAGCGCATAAATCCAATATGACTTAACAAAATGTGGTCAACTTGTCTAACTAAAGTGTCACCATTATTTTTTCTATACAAGTTGACAGATAAAGTGCAATTCCATCATTATCATCATAAGCTTAATCCCAACTATTTTGGGGTCGGCAATACGAATTATCATTATCAATCATTCTTGTTGAGTGTTATATGATGCGCTGAACCTATTCATGGGAGGATCCCCACAAAATTCAGGCTGGGCAATTGCCCACCTGAATTTTTTTCCCTAATATGACCCATCTTGTGTTGTTTGTCCATCCATCCGAAGTTTCGAACTTTTCGTCTTCGGCATTGGTGAATTGCACACAGCCTTCGGCGTTGAAGAGGTAGTCGTTCTCGCAATGGTCGAAGCTTCATGGCCCAACAAGCAAAAGAGGTTGAAGCCTATGATCTGTTCTCCCTCTTCCGATTCCCCTCTCTTATTCATTTTCCCACCAAAGACGAAGCTCTGGAGGACCGGAGCTCCCTTCTCTATTTGTGAAATGCCTCCTTCCTCCGACTCTTGCCTTGTGGCTTGCATAGGACGTGACCTCCTGCCCTAGCCGAGCCAACCTACAGGTCTCGCCGAACTCTAGTTCCGACCTCCCGCGACCTGTGCGATCAAGGCTGAACATAGTAGCTCCAGTGCTCCATCGACGATCGGCACTTTTTTTCTCTTTCCTCTCGACAAGTAGTTATACTCCCTCACTTTTCTCTCATTCCTTTTCCGTGCACATAGATATGTATTAGTTTACTGCTTATGTCATTTTCGCAAACTATCTCTATATTGTCATTTTGTTAAAAATTGCTTAAGGCATGCTTCTAGCCCAAGCTAAGAGATGTCGAGAGGTACTTCTCGAACACCTTCATTTTTACTATTGATTTTTCAAGTTTTTAAAATCTACATTAGAACCCACTGGTCTTTCCTCTAGCCTTTGCTTCTCTCTTCGAAGCCAAGTTTCCCCTTTTCGTGGGCTTTCTTTGTTTTGGGTCTAACAAGAAAGTAATTAGCTTCCTGCCTTTTATTTGAAGTAATTTCTTTTAGCAAAACTTCTCGTAAATTTGATTTTTTCCATATAAAATATGAAACTTCGACCCAATATCGATTATTAATTTTGGACTATAAGATAAAGGGCATAAAATTAAAAATAAAGTAAAACGATTTTCTAGGATTAGATGGGGGTATTTAAAGAATATTAACAAAAGTATTTTTGAGAGTAAGATTTTAGATCTTAAAATTTTGTCTGTGCATGAAGATGCTAATATTATGTAGGAAAAAGTTGCTAGTGATATTAAGAATATTGCAAAAAAAGTGCTTGGAGTTTCGAAGGGAAAAACTTCTAATAGTAAAAATAGTTGGTGTTGGAATCCAAATGTGCAAGAAAAGATAAAAAAATAAAAAAATTTGTTATAAAAATGGTTTAGATGTAAAAATTCTGATAATTGAAAAAGCTATAAAGAGGCTCATAAGGAATCTAAGAAAGTTATTTGTGATGAAAAGAGCTTAATTTCTAATAATTTATATAATATATTAGATACTGAGGGAGAATGATATATATATATGAAGTGTATTAAGAATGAAGATCAAAAAGTAATTTTCTTATAAGATGATATTCAACAAAAGTGGATGAGATATTTTGCTAAACTTTTTAATGAAGAGAGTGAAAATACGACTGACTTTAGTGACTTTAGCACCCTAAATGAAAATAAAGAATTTTGCTTTTATCGGCGTATTAGTAAAATTGAAGTTAGAGAGGCTTTAAAGAAAATGAAGCGTGGAAAAGCTGTTGGATATGATGATATTCCAATAGAGATGTGGAAATGCTTAGGAGATGAAAGAATTTCTTGGCTTACTAAACTTTTTAATACTGTTTTGAAGACTAAAAAGATATCAGATGAGTGGAGAATAAGTGTATTAATTCCTATGTTTAAGAACAAAGGTGATGCACAAGAGTGTGCGGATTATAGAGGAATTAAGTTAGTGTGTCATACTTTAAAATTATGGGAGCGAGTTATGGAGCATAGGTTGCGGCATGATACTATGTTTCTCAAAATCAATTTGGATTCATGTAGCCGACCCCATGTAGTGGGACAAAGGCTTGATGTTAATGTTGATGTTGTGAAACTTCAAAGAACCAAATCAGCCTTAATTTTCAATTATTACTTCTCTGAGTTTTTGTATTAAATTCACATGCACCTACATCACATTGATGAGTAAAACAACACCGATTTTTAATTCAGACACAATGATTTCTGCAATAAACAGTTTTGTTAATGAAGACCTTACCTTGGTTAAGCCTTAATTGACTAAGGTTATTTTTTGTTAACCATGATGATTTAGGCCGGTTGATAGAGAAAAAACATCAATTTTATATAGATTCATTTTCAAATAATATAAATTAAATAATGAATGCAAATGATGCAATTTTATAGGTAAATTATTAATTATTTTTAAATTCATAAAATATAATAAAATAAAAGATTTAGTTCAGAATTTTAACTTATATATATATATAAGTCTGCCCACCCTCAAAAATAAGTTTGGATCCACCCTTGCTTCATTAATCATTTTAAATAATTTATTTTCCCCCATGCAATCCTTGGTCTACCCATTTTCCATCATAGTCATTGGAGATAACAATTTTATCAACTTGTTTGTAGATATTCAATTCATCTGTCTATTTTCAAACACCTTATCTTCAATAAATACCTCTAACCTTTCCTCACCATGTTAATGAAGATAAGTACTACTCCTACCAAATATATTTAAGGGCGAGCTTATTGTTTTCTTTTTCCTTTTTCACTCCACAAATTAAATATTCTTTTCCATATTGACCAATCTTCTAAAAACATCACAGATCAAGACTTTGTCCTCATCTCTAATGCTAGAAACAGCCTCCACAATGTCAGCAATGTTAACATTGCCGCTGTCATCAAACAGACTTTAAAATTATAAATTGGAATATCTTAGGATCATGTCATGATGAGGATAGTCAATCTGACCATTTACCTCAAAGAAGTCCATGAGACGAAGTTATCCTCATGATTCAAGCATCTTCTTGTGAAAGGATTGAAATGATCATTTTCTTTAAAATTTTAATGACCTAATTTTCTAGATGTTGATTGTTGATGATAGCAATTCTTGGATCATAGTGTCGAGATTGAACAAGATGTTGTCTAGAGTACATAGGTGCAATCCAATCATCAAGAGAACATACAAGAGAAATCGAAGCTCCAAAAGTTGAACTATTGGATTAATTTCATATTACAAAGACTAAGGATGAGTTGAATATTTTAACCTTATTTCGTTAAATTTGTATATGAATTTAAATTCAAATTTGAGAATTTGAATTTGAAATTAAATCAAATAATTGCTGCAAGAATTATAATTCAGTTGAACTTATCAAAAAATTATAAACAAGATTTTCTGTATTTTAGGAGTTGGTTTAAGAATGGATTAGATCAATCCCTACGGCAACTTGTTTATTCAAAGGCTCAGCAACAAGGAAAAAGGAAAACCTCTCTAAAATTTCTTTCTTTTCATTCCTTAATTCCTGTCCTACTCTACCGAATTCCCTCGATTATGTTCCTGTAGCTAATTGTTGAGTCCCTTCCCCATTTCCTATACTCTAGGCCGCTATTTGCTTGCTGTCATGTGATTCTTATTGGTACTGCTATGGTGCATGTTCCTGGTTACCTTAGCTTTTGCCTTTGAAACAGCTTGCAGCTAGTTCAAGTGGCTACTTCTTTCTGCTATTGGGTGATGTATTCTGTTGTAAGCTTGTTTTGGGGGTGTTGTTTATGGCTATAGGCTTCCTGTTGGTTGTTTGCAGCGTTGGCTTACTGTCCAGCGGAAGAAAATTAAAACATGGAGAGAGAACTTGTTGTCCATAGCACTGATGAGGCCAAAATAGAAAAAGTGATCAATCTACAGCATGAAAGAAAACTCAATATACTTTTGACTAGCAGATCAATAAGTAAACTTTTAGGAAAATTTCTGAAGCCTTTCAGGATCAGTACAAGCATCACATTTTAAGCTTTACAATAACTTAGTGGCTAGCTACAGATAATTGGAGCCGCCATCGCCTTCGCCATCATGACCACAACCAACTCTAACATCCCATGAATCTCCCCAAGCTCATGACTCATGTAGCATGTCAAAAATCTCCTTGTCACCATGCTCTTTAACTACAACTCTGGTACCATCAACTCGTACAGCTTGAAGTAGATTATTGGACCTTCCATCTCCTTGGCCATCATGACCACAACCAACTCTAATATCCCATGAATCTCCCCATGCTCATGACTCATGTAGCATGTTAAAAATCTCCTTGTCACCATGCTCTTTAACTACAACTCTGGTACCATCAACTCGTACAGCTTGAAGTAGAACTAGCTGGAGTGGAGGGGTTGGCAATCAAGCTGCTTTTTAATGGTGGTGAAATGGTGAGAAAAATGACAAGGTGGTCAAAGATTATATCCTTAACTGGGGTAAAACTTAGGCTTTGTTTGGGATGGCTTTTTTCTTGCTTCTTAAAGCAGCTTTCTAACACTAAAATTTTAATTTTTATACTAGAAAGCTGCTTTAAGAAGCAGTAAGGAAGCCGTCCCAAATGAAACCTTAGTCCTCCAACATTAACGAGAGCTTTCCTCAAATAGCTCTACGATGATGAAAACATGTCCTTGTTCTAAACTAAGCTCAGGCTCCTATTCAATGATAACTACATCTTGAGAATTTGGTTTTCAAGCTAGGCCTTGGCAATGAACTGCTCCGGTACATCTATGGTAATAGCAGGGAGGGAGAAGGTCATGGGCTTGAACAATGGTGACATAGATGTAACAGAGCATGGACGCATTTGTGTTCGGGGTGGTGGTATTGAGGTAAAATAGTAATGTGGTGAGAATTTTGAGGCAATAAAACAAAAGAAAGAATGTTTTTTTCACTTCTTTTGTTAACAACGATAGAAAAAAAATAGTAACATTTTAGTGAGAAGCATATGGAAGTTAATTATAAATACTTAAACCATATGGGGATTTTATGATAAATACAATAAAATGATGAGGATAATAATCACCTCATACAAATATTACCTTATGTATCTTCTCTGTACCAGCATTTATGATGCGGATAATACCATTGCATCCACCCGCCACTAATAATGGAGTTCCATCAGTATCACATGCCCAACTCAAAGTGTAGAATGACTCATCCTTCTGTCGAATACAACATAAAAAACATTAGAGCATATATAATCCATATGCTTCTAAAGACCAATTTTGATGTGAAACAATGTGATGAAACAAGAATTGCATATACGAAATTGATAAATTATGAACTTTGCTCGGCTAAGCATAAATGGGTGCGTATTCAAGTTAGAAATTCGAAAAAATTCATGGAAGGCTAAGTAATGACAAGTTATTACAATAAAGATTAATAGGAATCTCGCAAAATTACATCATCAAATAAAGAGTAGAGTGAATGGCGCGTAACAAAATCCACAGTTTAAAATCTAGATCATCCACCTCGGGATCCCTCACACTCTTGATATTGCTCGGCCTAGCGGAGGAAGATTGCAAACAAGCTTAGGGATGCCACCAATAGACACGTGATGCCAAGGGGGCTAGTCGCCGAGGAGGAGCCAGAGTTGGAGGCACGGGTAGTCATCCGATGATCTTCCACTCTTCAATAAGTTGTTGCTCGTCGAGGACGTCCGCCAATTGAGGAAGGATACGGTCAACGTATTCCTTGACAGTGTTCTCGGCTACGAATCCGGGGTCAAAAAAGGGTGACCGGATAACGTCGATCTCCTCGCGAGAATTGAGAATAAGTCCGTGATCAACTTCCGGATCCGCCATTCATGATCAAGAACGGAATTGATATGTAGAGATGGAGTAAAGGTGGAGGAGCCGCCACTTAGGGGAGTTGGCCAAGAGGAGGAGGGGGTTGGGTGAGATCTCGAGTGGGAGGAGGTGGAGAGGGGAGGGGGCGGCTAAGTCTAGGATAGGGTTTAGAGAAATTAAGAGAAATCTGAAATTAATTTCAGATTAAGTGAAATCGGAGGGAAAATATTTGGGTTTTGAATTTCAAATTCCAAGTGGGAATGGGAGATTTAAGAGGGAAAACCAAAATTTGAATCCCCCTATAGGCCAGCAGCATTGAGAGAGGAGGGAGGGGATTGGGGAGGGAGTTAAGGGTTTCCTAATCCATCTCGGCAAATTATGGATGAGGAGTTCAAATCCAATTTAATTTAAAATTAAATTGAATCTCATTGGAAACTTTCCTAATTTGGCTTTTGTCAAATTTGGAAACTTTGGAGCTTACTTTGAATTTCAAATTTGAAATTAAGTGGAAGGGCGTCGGCGGTTGAAATAAGGAAGGGATGGTGGAGGGGAGGCCGGCGGCTAGGTGGTTGGTCGGCAGGTGGGGCGGCCAAAGAGGCTGGCGGGATGGGGAAAGGGGCTCGGGTTTGGGAAAAAAAAATACAGTGCTTTGGTTAGGAAAGGCCGGGGGGGTGGTTGATTGTGGAAGAATTGTAAGTTGGGGAAGAAAAAAGATCGGGGCCGTGAACCTTGGAATCCACCAACAGTTGACGTGTCTTGCTATCACCCTCCTTGGATTTCTCCTCTCATGAACTCACTTAGAGATCAAACAAAGAACATAAAATTTCATTTCATAATCATCATCCAATACAAAGCTAAGAGACCTTAATATATAGGCCTCAATGAAAGAAATGCAGAAAGACACAAATGCCCTCGGGGCTACAATAACGACTCACTACCCATAGGGGTAAACTAGAGAAATAGAAAATAAATAAAATATAAAATATATCAAAAGTACAGGCTCTGGATCGTAGTCGTCGATTTACGACTCCGACAACGGTACACATGTCGAAATCTTGGATTGATGTCCTCATCATTCTCCCCTGGTGGGAGAAAACTCGACCCCATCGAGTGAGTATCTCTAGAACTCTCGTACCACTCCAGTAGGTCTGGGTCCAATCTCTGCAGCTCATCCCGGTCGATCCACACGTTCTCCGTCTCCGGCTTCCCTACCAATTGAACTAGATACCTTTGGCGACCACTGTCTTTAGTGGAAATAATTTCGTCACTAAGGATTGCCTCAATCTTCTCCGCAGTGGTAAAGTGGGAATGTTTGGGAGTGGAGGTAGGCTGGTTTCTCACCAGGTAGGGTCACACAAGGCTCAGTATGTAGTGGATTAGTAAGGTTAAACTCCGGACTCTCAAATGCTACAGGATCTTCAACGTTCAACGTTAAACGTAAGATTAATGTTAAAACCTTCTGGAAGGTCTAGCACATAAGCATTACTATTTATTTTGAAAGGTCATGCACTTCTCGCATGTAATTTATTAACGGCCCCTTGCGGGAACTGCTCCAGACGAATCCGAACCATTACAAAGTCTCCCACTTCGAATTCTTTAAATCGTTTCTTGAGGTCCGCATTACGTTTATAGTTAGCATTGCTTTGTTCAATCTTTTTATTAATTTCCTTATGCAATTCTTGTATATGTGACGCAAATGCAGATGCTAACTCAGATGCTCTAGACTTATGATCCATGGGGATTAAATCTATTGGCTGTCTAAGTTGGTATCCATACACAATTTTAGCTGGACTCAGACCCATGGTTTGGTTAACGGAATTGTTATAAGCAAACTCGGCAATAGGCAACTTAGAATCCCAATATCTAATGTGTTCACCTACCAGGGTCCTAAGGAGGTTGCCCAAGCTCCTGTTTACAACTTCCGTCTGACAATCCATCTAAGGGTGGAAAGCGGTGGAGAATTGAAGTTTCATACCCATTTTGAACCATAACATCTTCTAAAAATAGCTAGTGAATTTAACGTCTTGATTCGACACAATGGTTTTAGGTAACCCATGAAGTCTGACAATTTCATCAAAATATAATTTGGCGATCCTAGAAGCATCAAACGTTTTCAAGCAAGGGAGGGGATGCGCCATCTTGGAAAATCTATCCACAACCACACACACGGAGTCGTGCTTTCTAACAGTCTTGGGAAGACCGAGGACGAAATCCATACTCACATCTTGACAGGGACAATTGTGTATATGGAGTGGTGTGTAAAGGCCAGTGTTCTGTTTTCTTTGTTTGACCAACTGACAGGTGTGACACCGTTTCACCAATCTGCTAATGTCCCATTTAAGACTCGGCCAATAAAATTGATTTTCAAGGGCAACGATTGTCTAAGTTTGGCTGAAGTGCCCAACTAAATCACCAGCATGTAGTTCCCAAACTAGAAATCCACGGAGGAGGAATTAGGAATACAAAGTTTCTGGGATTTAAATAAATAATCGTCTTCAACTAGGAAATTAGCAATGAATCGATATTTACCCATTATCAGAAGTTCATATGTTTCTTTAAAATCAAGACAATCCTTATAATCTTCTCTAATGCGCCCAAATCCAACAACTTCAGTCCTCATCTCGCGAGTAACCATCATCCTACAGCTTAAAATGTCTGCTACTTTATTTTCGGATCCTGCTTCATGTCTTATCATGTAGGTGTATTCTTGCAGGAATTTAACCCATCTTCCGTGTCCAGCATTAAGCTTCTTTTGTGAGTTAATATATCGTAATGCTTTATGGGTTGAAAAGATAACAAATTCTTGTGGAAGAAGATAATTTCTCCAATATCTAAGGGATTGAATGATCGCGTAAAACTTCTTATCGTAGGTCGAGTACCGTTGCCTGATATCATTCGACTTCTCACTAAAATAGGCAACAGGGTGTCCCTCTTGCGACAAAACTCCTATACCAATACCAGATGCGTCACAGGTTACTTCGAAAACCTTAGAAAAATCAGGAAGACGCATGACTGGGGCCTCGACCATTCTCTTTTTGATCTCCGCGAATGCTTTAGTAGCAGCTGTAGTCCAATGGAATTCTCCCTTTTTTAGGCAGTCAGTTATGGGTGCCACTATCGTACTAAAGTTCCTAATAAACCTCCGATAAAAGGTGACTAATCCATGAAAGCTCCTAACATCTCTGATATTTTTTGGTTCAGGCCACTCGTTAATCGCTCGAACTTTCTCGAGGTCAGCAGATATTCCTTGAGAGGATATGATAAATCTGAGAAAAGTGACACTGTTAGTGACGAATATACACTTTTTTGGGTTTACAAACAATTGTTCTTTCCTCAAAACTTCACAGACTTGCTTCAGATGATTTAAGTGATGATCCACCGAACTACTGTAGATTAGAATGTCATCAAAATAGACCACAACAAATTTTCCTAAGAACGGTCGCAACACTTGAGCCATAACTCTCATGAATGTACTATGAGCGTTATTAAGGCCAAACAGTATAACCATCCAATTATACAACTCAACTTTAGTTTTAAATGCCGTTTCCATTCGTCCCCGGGGCGGATTCTAATTTGATGACAACCGCTCTTAAGATCGATCTTAGAAAAGAGAGTTGCTCCGGTCATCATGTCCAATATGTCATCCAAGCGTGGAATGAGGAAACGATACTTCATAGTAATCTTGTTGATAGCGCGACTATCAGCACATCCTCTAGGAGCCATTCTTTTTGGGTGTTAGAAATGCGGGGACGGCACATGGGCTTAAGCTTTCTTTGATAAATCCCCTTTAGAGCAGATCGTCAACTTGCTCTTTTAACTTGGCGTGCTCCACCGGGTTCATACGGTAGTGGGGAAGGTTGGGTAGTGAGGCTCCGGATACTAGGTCTATAGCGTGCTGGATGTCTCGTTGAGGGGGTAACTGGCAAAAGTCTCATGGAGCGGATGGACCTCTTCCAGGACTGGTTCTCCTAGTTCCTCGTTGGTTTCATGGGCCACCAGGGCGTACATGGGAGCTCCTTGGTTAAACTCATTTTCCACTTCCTTCGCAGTCAAAAGGTGTAATCCTTTGTTTGGTTTGACAGGGGTTGGTTTGACCTTCGTCTTATGGGGTTTTGGTTGTGAGTATAAGCTTGATTTTCTTGCCGTTATGCTCAAACACAGGTGTTTGTTCTCCCATAAATATGGACATCGTTGTCAAATAACGACGGGCGACCAAGGATAATCTGACCCACGTCCATGGTCAACACATTGCACCAAATATTTTCTTGATATCCAACAAACTCTATGGGAATAAGGCTTATATCCTTAATTTTTATGGCAGTCGAGTTAATCCAAGCAACCTTATACGAGTTCAGGTGTGGTATCGCTTTTATGTTAAGTTTGGATATCATGGCTGAGGAGACGGCGTTGATATAACTTCCACTGTCGATGATGACTTTGCAGTTCTTGTCTCCGATTTTAATAAAGGTGTTGAAAATTGAAATACTTCGTCAATTGTCACTGGGTTTGGGTTGGGACAATGCGCATCTAACAACTTGCAAATCAACAGGATTTTCTTTGTGGAAGAAGTCCTCTTCATCGTCAACATGATGGGTCAAGTCAGTCTCAGGTTCTTCTTCTTCGATTATAGTGACCTTGCATAGACTAGAACACTGCGAGATAATGTATCCATATCCATGACACCTATAACCTATGATGCACCAACATTCCGCTTAAAGAGGGTATGCAGTGTCGGACACGTGTCGGACACGGACACGCGTCAGACACGACATGAACACGTGTCCGACACGGCATTGGAGTGTCGTAATTTAAAAAATTAAAATTAAAATCGGACATGCGTGTCCGACACACGTGTTCGGTTATTAAATGATAAAATCGTCCGTTCTATTTAGCCTTTTCCGCGTGTTCGACATTCGGTATCGCTTAGTACATGCCCGGTACTGCTCAGTACATGCTCGGTACCGCTCAATATATGCTCGGTACCGCTTGGTACATGCTCGGTACTGGTAGGTACATGCTCAGTACCGCTCGGTACCGTTAGGCACATGCTTGGTACTACTAGGTACATGCTCGGTACCGCTCAGTACATGCTCGGTACCGCTCAATATATGCTCGGTACCACTTGGTACATGCTTGATACTGCTAGGTACATGCTCGGTACCATTAAGTACATGCTCGATATTGCTAGGTACATGCTCGGTACCGCTCAGTACATGCTCAGTACTGCTAGGTACATGCTCGGTACTGCTAGGTATATGCTTGGTACTGCTAGGTACATGCTCGGTACTCAGTTCATATGTATGATCGATTTGTTAGCAAAATGAGCTTTCCTGCTTGCAGGAGTGGATTAGGTGAATGTTCAAAAGAGTCATCTGTAGAAACTGATACGCCTTTATGGATTCATATTATAAAGTTAGGAAAAACCTTTAAAGGAGGAGAGAATGTGTCATTTAAATGCAATTATTGTGATGGCACCTACAAAGGATCTTATTCTAGGGTGAAGGCACATCTACTTAAAATTTTTAGCCATGGAATAAAAATGTGTACTAGACATTTTGTACTAAACATCTTTATGTTATAAGCTAAACAAATTATCATGAAATTGATTTATTATTGCTTGTCATTTTTACTATAATATCACCTTAATTTCTATATATTATATTAAAAAATTATTATGCCGTGTCCACGCCGCACCCGTGTCCTATATTTATAAAAATTGCCGGGTCCCGTGTCCGTGTCGCCGTGTCCGTGTCTGTGCATCATAGCCTATAACACTTGGTTCCAGAAGTGACTTTGGGAGTGTCACACTCGGGAATCTTACCTCTGAAATCAGGGCGAGGTTGAGCTGGGCTAGCAGTTGGTCGGTTAACTATAGAGCCTGTGGGTTTGTTTTGGGTTTGACTGGAGGAAGCTCTATATGGGGTTGGGCGGGAGTTTAACTGTTTGGTGTGGGAATGGGCCCTAGACTCCTCGAGGTGAAGCACAAGACTACAGGCTGCTTCTAAAGTATCAACTCTTCTCGCAAAAAGCTCATTTTGGAGATCTTCCCTAAGGCCAGCTCTAAACATGGATAGGAGTTGAACAGGGTAGTGGATTCCTCGCTGTTACAACGAATCATGAAATCATCAAAGGCGGATCTTTCACGGGTTTGCTTCCATGAGTCAGTCTATTCCATTTATCTAAGAGCTTAGGATAGTAAGACGGAGGGAGGTACTTCTGCTTGAGCTTTTGTTTCATAGTTTGCCAGTCAATGATGGGGTGCTCACCTCGGGCTTCGCGCATGTTCTCAAGGTTCGTCCAATACTGGCTAGCTCGACCTATAAGCTTCATCTCGGCAAACCTAACTTTCCTAGCTTCCGAGATGCTATACCATTTGAAAGAACTATCCATCCCTTTGAGCCAATTCAAAAACACTTAAGGGTCGAGGGTACCATCGTAGGAAGGGGCATCTATTCGAATGTTCTTAAGCAACTTAGCATCGTTATCTCTCCAAGGAGTTTCATGTCCTACGGGGTCCGTATTGGGTCTAAGGTTATGGCGATAGTGACCCTGCGGTGGCCCATAATTAGTCCGGTTTCATCACCATAAGGTGAATGTGGCCTAGAAGGTGTGTAAATCGCGAGGTGTCCTGGCCACTCAATGTTATCAAGTTGCTCACCTGTTTGGCATCTAAAGTTGGCTAAGTCGGTTTGGGTGTTCCTAATTTGCTGAGTAACCATCCCAAGTTGGCCCACGATGAGGTCTAGAGTCGCTTGAATGTGCTCCGGATCAATGGGTAGAAGTTAGGGGATGCTAGGGGAGGCAAAGGGATTAAGGACAACACCTAGACACTATAGTTATATGCTCCTAATGCCTCTAAATGATGTAGTTTTTGTGTGGACAGCAAACTACAGCAATTGGTGAACTTGCCTAGGTGTATAGGATGGGTTTTAGGAAGTGGACAGCACCTAAACACTAGGTTGGGGGTCACCTAAAGCTCTCTAAACGCTGCAAAAAATTTCTGGACAGAAAATAAACACTACAAGTTGAATTATCTAAACAAATGTAGGCATGCAAACAAGCATATGGTTGGTTACGTAAACTCCTAGGATGTTTTCTAGCATGTGTTACCTATGCCTATCATGCTCTGATACCAAATATGATGTGAAACAATGAGATGAAACAAGAATTGCATATACGAAATTGATAAATTATGAACTTTGCTCGGCTAAGCATAAATGGGTGTGTATTCAAGTTAGATCTTCGAAACAATTCATGGAAGGCTAAGTAATGACAAGTTATTACAATAAAGATTAATAGGAAGCTTGCAAAATAACATCATCAAATAAAGAGTAGAGCGAATGGCGCGTAACAAAATCCACAGTTTAAAATCTAGATCATTCACCTCGAGATCCCTCACTTACACTCTTGATATTGCTCGGCTAAGCGGAGGAAGATTGCAAACAAGCTTAGGGATGCCACTAGTAGACACGTGATGCCAAGGGGGCTAGTCGCCGAGGAGGAGCCGGAGTTGGAGGCACGGGTAGTCGTCCGATGATCATCCACTCTTCAATAAGTCGTTGCTCGTCGAGGATGTCCGCCAAGTGACATCGATCTCCCCGCGAGAATTGAGAATAAGTCTGTGATCAACTTCCAGATCCGCCATTCATGATCAAGAACGGAATTGATATGTAGCAATGGAGTAAAGGTGGAGGAGCTGCCACTTAGGGGAGTTGGCCAAGAGGAGGGGTTTGGGTGAGATCTCGGGTGGGAGGAGGTGGAGAGGGGACGGGGCGGCTAGGTCTAGGTTAGGGTTTGGAGAAATTAACAAAAATCTGAAATTAATTTCATATTAAGTGAAATTGGAGGTAAAATATTTGGGTTTTGAATTTCAAATTCCAAATGGGGATGGGGGATTTAAGAGGGAAAACCAAAATTTGAATCCCCTTATAGGCCGGCAGCATTAAGAGAGGAGGGAGGGGATTGGGGAGGGAGAAAGGGTTTCCTAATCCGTCTCGGCAAATTATGGATGAGGAATTCAAATCCAATTTAATTTAAAATTAAATTGAATCGCATTGGAAACTTTCCTAATTTGGTTTTTGTCAAATTTGAAAACTTTGGAGCTCACTTTGAATTTCAAATTTTAAATTAAGTGGAAGGGGGCCGGCGGTTGATGGAAGAGATGGTGGAGGAGGGGAGGCCGGCGGCTAGGTGGTTGGCCGTCGGGTGGGGCGCCCAAGGAGGCCGGCGGGATGGGGGAAGGGGCTCGGGTTTTGGAAAAAAAAAAGGTGCTTTGGTTAGGGAAGGCCGGTGGGTGGCTAATTGGGGAAGAATTGTAAGTTGGGTAAGAAAAGAGATGGGCCGCGAACCTTGGAATCCACCAACGGTTGACGTGTCACTTAGAGATCAAACAAAGAACATAAAATTTCATTTGATAATTATCATCCAATACAAAGCTAAGAGACCTTAATATATAGGCCTCAATGAAAGAAAAGCAGAAAGACACAAATGCCCTCGGGGCTACAATAACGACTCACTACCCATAGGGGCAAACTAGGGAAATAGAAATAGAAAATAAATAAAATACAAAATATATCAAAAGTACAGGCTCTGGATCGTAGCCGTCGAAATCTTGGACCGATGTCCTCATCAAATTTAATCCAAAGAAAGCACATCTAATAGGCAAACCAATTATGCAGCAAATATCAAAACTGAAATTATATGAAAATTATCAGAAAAGAGGCACATCCTGTGCCCAACAAGAACAAGGAACTCAAGGTCTACTATTCTTTCAAATGAAACAAAAGCACATTCTCATCTTGAAATTTCATGAATTTCGCACACTACTATATTATATTATGTAAATTATGATGAATGGTCTTGATTTATCAATTATAAACTGCAACAACGAAAATTAATCCAAAATAACTCTCCTTCAAAAAATAAATCATCCATATAGGAGAATAGTAATACATCTTTGTATTCTATTTCATCGAGTACAGATTTACTCGGTGAATTAAAACAAAAGCTCTGCAACTACAAATATGCTTTATTTTCTGTCAGATCTATCACAAATATGTGTCAGCAAATTTCGAACAAACTCAAGGAAAGAAAAGTGAGTAATGTGAATATCATTAACTATCCGAAAAAAGTTTTAAAAAGGCATTGGAAAAATGCTGATAGCAATAATGGTGCTGATGAAGACAATAATAATATGGATAAAGCTTAACTAATTAAATCAATAAAGTAGTATAATAAATCAATCTCATGATAGTGGCATTGATCATCACTAGCTAAACATATGGTGACAGTCCAATGGATAATCCCCCCACTTTTGGTAAAATTACTCTCTTTTGTCTCTGTTTTCTACTAAAAACTACTCACACAGCTTCGTTTTCAAAGAGGAATGTTCCTATAGACATTTCAAATGCTAGGAAGCTAGATTTCCAGCATTTGAAACACTAGATGTGATTTTCTGAAAAAATATTACTAAAATCTGAAGGCCCCTACACATTTTAGGGTTCATTTGGATGCTATTAGATAAGAAAATCAGATAGAATATCATGATTTCGTTCTTACATAAATAATGTGTGAAATTGAAAATCACTATATTTGAGAGGATTTTGAGAGTATTTGTGGAGCTCAAAATCAATTTGGATATCTAATTACACATAACCAAATGATGGGTAATTTTATCACTTTTCAAGATGTGTTTTCTTACTTCAAGCAACGAATAGGGCCTTATAAGCACAGCAGCACGGACAAATCAGAAACACAACAGAAACCAAATTTCTCACATACATCTTCATCAATGTAAGCTTGCAGCACAGCGATAAGTCCCCCTTCAAGGCATCGATAAACAGTTACCTGCAGGAAACCACATTCAGCAAAAAAAAAAAATTTCGGGCAAAAGTAGACGCATTTACGTAATAGCGACCACACCCTAATGTAAAGATCTTCAACATAAACCCAAAATAGCACAATTTGTATGTTTCGTGACGAGGAATCCTTTGAAAATCAACAAAATCTCATCTTTTGATTCCTTTGATATATCATTATTAAATATTTCAAGAACGAGCTAAAAATTTTTAGGGGATGGATTAAGATTTATGGAGATGGGAATGCCTACTCGATTACCGCCGACGGTGGCGAAGACGTCGTAGTATCGCGCGTCGACGAAGTTGAAGGCGATGGCGTAAAGGGGGCGCTTGCCCTCGTGGAGTCGGTTGCTGACTCGGTACTCCCTCTTCTTCGACGGCGTCAACGAACCTATTGCAGGCTCGCAGCCCAGACCGGTCTTCGCCATAGATTACCCACTCCCCCCTACTTCTCTTTCGCCGTATACGTTGCTCGTTCTTCGCAGTTCTTACTTTCAGCCCGCGACCCTTTGCCCTCTTGAGAAGTTCTCTCCAACTGGCAACATAATTCGCTCTACGATATTTAATTTTCTTTCAGGGAACTATGCAGCTCACTTTGATGGCACTTAAGCTAAATGCATCACACTATCTCTATCTTTTTTTTTTTTTATGAAATGCAAAAGTTGCATTAAAATAAAAGAGTAAACAAACTAATACAAATTAGGAAGTAAAAACTAATAGATCCTTGATCAATAGAAAAATGATCCTTATTGAAAGCATATTTGTTTAAATAAAACTTATTATTTTTGAAATGAAACCCACTGTTTCCTATCTTAAAACCGTTGAGATGCAGGGGATACCAAAGTTTTAAATAACCCAAGGGTTAGTTAGTATCCCAGAGTTCCCATCCAGTTAAAAAATAGGATTTAGTATTGATCCCATAATCAAATCTAATAAGTTTAAACGCCCCAAGATCTAACTTGGAAAGAATGTCAATCTATTTCTCAAACAATTTACCAGAGTTATCTAAAACCTTCAATTAAACAATCCATCAACATCTATATAAAATTTAAAACATCAATATACAAGTTGATTCATATCTCAAAAGGTCATGTACAATACTCAGGAACTACACTACAATCACCAGTACTGAAATCTATCCTGAGTACAAAAGAATCAAAATCATCAAAAGACAAAAACCTAAAAATCTGGATCAATTCCTATCTTCTGCTCCCTTGCCCTGACCTGAAAATATCAACCACATATAATGAGCTTTACAAAGCCCAGCAGGTCACCTAATACCTATAACTGAAATCAAAGCACGGCGATGCTATCAATATGCATGTCAGTCAATCAAATCAATATCAGTCAATGGTCAATGAGTCTATGCAGTGGAAATCAAATCAGTAGTCGATGCAATCCGAAAATCAATAGTCAATAAAACCAGTCAATGCAGCGGCAGACGATCGATAAATCAATTCAATAAATCCATGTCAATCTCGAAGAAATCCGTACATAATAGGAACTCAATCAATCCGTCAAATCAATCGCTATCAAATCAAATCAATGCGGCCTAATCAATACTATCTATTCAATGAAATCAAACGAGGAAAGCAGTACGATAAATCTCAATCTATTCTAACAGTGAATCCATGCAGCAGTCAATACGGTGCAGAAACAGTAACAACAATGAATCTATATGCAAGATCAATAAATCCATAGGCAGTAGTAACAATGAATCTATAAGCAGAAATCAATGAATCTATAGGCAACAGTGTCAATAATTCTATACTATTCATGTCCATGCTATCAATGCAATATCTATATCCATCCATTTCTATATCAATGCTCAATGTCGATGCACAGCAATCAATCAGTAAAATTAATGAAATCGTACGATCTAGTAAATCCAATCAAAGTCGATAAAGCAGGAATCTATAAAACAATGAATCCATAAAGCAATACAGTAAACATGCAATTCAATACTATATACTGGACAAGTATAATCAACTGGCTATGTTGCTGTTGTAGAATCCATATTGCTGTTGTAGATATCCATACATTGGTTCTATAATAAGAGTAGCCACTCTTTTCGCCCGTCGGCATTTCTATAAACTCCTTATGACTCCCAATCGTTATATCAATGATCAATGGTTTAAAGGAAAGCCCGTCGGCCCACCATCCTGTACAGGTATCAATATCAATCTCCAACCAATGTTCAACCAGGCTATACGTGTTTCCCAGTATCAATAATCAATCAATAATCAATTCAATAATCAATATTATGCAATCTATAACAATCATATCAATAATCAATAGCATATCAATCTAATCTATCAATTCCAGAAAATTCGGAAATCATACGAAAATCGGGCAGCGTAA
>NW_021319529.1:1049146-1086799 GCF_001605985.2 Dendrobium catenatum | reverse complement strand
GGGGGGGGTTAACACTGGTTTAAAGTAGTTGGTTGCAACATAAGTAAGGTTATATCATTAGTCTAATTAGGGCATCATTAATGATACAATTGAGGTTATGATGTAAAACTCGAAATAGATGGTTGTGCCACAACCAATTTTATAATGGATGTCTTCGGGTTATAATGATTATAATATACATAGCGTTATAACTTAAATTTCTGATGATATGAATATGTTGCATATAAGGTTGTAATTCATGTCAAGATGCAATGATTTCACAATATAAGTAGAACTTTACCTTGTTTCTTAAATGAGCTTATTATGGTGTAAGAAATAATTATAGCATAGTTTTGATGTATTGATAATAATTATATAATATGGTTACAATATAGATCTTGGAGGAAATGATTGGCTAATAGGTGATGGCAATAGTGAAAATGATATTAGAATATAAATGTAGAAGTAAATGGCTACGACATAAGCAAAGTTATTGCTCAAATTTGAATGTAAATATATGTGAGATAAGTGAGATTGTATCACATAGTTCACAAAGGAGACAATTTTGGCTTAATTGATGTTGTTGTAAAGTTTTTTCACTAGATGTGTATCACAAGAAAACTTTTAGATACAATCCAGAAGTAGATGGATATGATGTATGAGAGGTTGAAACACCACTATAGATTTAATAACATTTATGATGCAAATAAAGATACAATATATGTTTGGATGCATCAATGGCTTTGATGTAAGCAAGGATATGCTATACTTCATGATGCTACACAAGAAAGGTTTTAATGTAATTATATATTCAATAATGGCTTAATCTTATGCAAGATTGTGTAACTCCAACTGCAGTCATCCCTTTTTTGGAAAGAAGGTTACGATCTAGGTCTGATGTAGGTATATATATAGAAATATTTAGAAAAGAGCTTGTTGTGGTTGAGGGTGTTGAAGTTTAGAAAAGGGGTTTTTTGAAAAGTTTGATCTTCTTTAGGGAATTCGAAATTGACTTTCCATCTCGAATATCATTGCTAAATTTAGGAAAGAACTACATATGGCCCTGAAGGGTCAAAGTGAAGTTCGATCAAATAACTAGCTATGATAATCTACATAAATTATCTTTAGTTCCATATTGGATGTTTTATCAACAAATGATATATCTCCCCAAAGGAAGAAAATATCATTCATTATCAATTATCCAAACATGACAATGATGATCGTCATTGAGTTTGATTTTCCTAAAAAGGATTAATTGAGTTTTGGAAATCAATTTTTAAAAAAGTGGACATGAATTCTAAATCTCATACGAGCGCAAGCCCACGTAGTTCATTATTTCATAATGAGGTTGAATTTCCTATAAATACTCTCAATTAAAATAATGGTAGAAAATTTATTTAGAGACTTTTTTAGGATTGGAGTCAAAGGAGTTAAGTTTGGAATCTCAACTGGGACTGGATCAAGTTGGAACACTTATTTTTGGAGTCAACGGAGGAGAGGTAGGTGACACTTTGAGATTCTGAATGATTCAGAAGTTTCCCAACATAATTTAAGTACTAGGCTTTAAATTTTAGGTTGAGAGAATCTTTAATTTGAGTTGAATAATTTATTAAAAATTTGGTAATATTCTCGGAGGATGAGGTCTTAAGGCTTAGACATGCCTCAAAACCTAAATCTAAATTGGACACTAAACTATAGTAGCATGAATCTAGCTAATGTAGTACAAAATTTGGACTTACCTCGGCATAGATTGGGGAGCCAACTAACCACCTAGTCAATTAAAATCATGAGTCCAATCATTTTTATGAAAAAGTGATAGGGACATTATTGTTAAAGTTTTTAAAAATTGAGAACGACGTCTAGAACAAATCCTAATTGGTCCCTTGACTTATATAGGGTTAAAATGCTTGAAATAAATATAATTAAAATTTTAGATATTTTTAAATTTATTTCTAATGCAATACATGCTGATCGATCTATTAAATGCATGAAATGGTATATAGAAGTTTTAAACAAGCTTAAAAATCATTTTTTCCAGGAGATTGCATAACATTCCCTTGGTAGATTTGCACCTTCAAAAAAGGCCACATGGTCTGTAAGAACCCGCAGGTGGGGATGTGCCTAATAAGGAAGAGAAGTGAAAGTTCATGAGGGTTATTAAACCTTTATGAAGTAGCTCGATGCTAACCAAGTGGGGGGGGATTAATTATTTAAAAACTTCTTAAGAAAAAAGAAAGTCTCTTTAAAATCTTTATGAATATTTTAAAATAAATAATTTATGTGGAAGCAAAACTAATTTTATAATAAAAAATAGAGATTTTAATCACATAAAAAATCACAAAATAATGTGAAAATTAAATACGAAAAAGTAAACAGAAAGAACACACCATAATTATAGTGGTTAAGTAAACTTAACCTATGTGCACTCCCCGAAAATCTTCTTTCCAAATATTGCACTAAAATAGTATATCTTCTTTTGCCCCCACAACAAGGTGGATAAGCCCTTATAAAATCTTTCCACCGACCTGGTGATACAGAGTACCTTGAATCTTTTTACTTCCTCCTAGAGTAAGCAGAGAATTTGGAAATTCTTTTACTCTGTTCTAGAGTAGGAAAAGAACCTAGAAATCTTTTTACTCTCTCCTATAGTAGATAGAGAACCTTTGAATCCTTTTACTCCCTCTTAAAATAGGCAGAGAGCCTTCAATTTGATGTTGATGAAGATCTTTTCAGAGCCACTAAGGAATTGATATCAAGGGATCAATTAAGGAAAAATTATTTAGCGCGTACAGTAGGAACCAAATCGTATTATACGAACAACACAAAATTAGTATCTTTCTTAACCATTAACCGCTAGGGTTTGATAGAACACAACGTATCATACAGTACAAATTAAATTCGTATAATATAAAATAGAATTATATAATACAAAGGTAAAATTATACTGTACAAATTTCTTAAAAAGAAAACTCTCTTTAAAATAATTTTATCTTTTCTCCTTTGTGTGTGCAAGGTTACTCAACAATAATATCCACCCAATTACATAATATGACTCAAGAAAAGAAAAATATAGAAAAAAATGAAAATTGACTGTAATCCTAGTATATCTAGTGATGAGCTGATCATAATTGCAAGTGAACGGTGGTCTGATTTCCTAAAATATTAGTGCACACAAAAATAAAAAAAAAAATATCATAAAAATAGGAGAAAACAATAACAAATATAATAATATTTATTATCATCAAAATCTATATTTCAAATAGGTTTGCAACAAGAAGCAATTAATATGATTATGCAGACTCCCGACAGTCTCGGGCTTACTTCTTATAACATTAGAGTTTCTATGTTATCCTAAAATTTTAATTAATTTTAATTAGAAAATATTTTTAGCATACCCTCACGAGCTTCCGCGTATCCAGGCTAAAATAAAGATGACATGCAATCGTAAAAAACTAAGAAAATAGTCAATCCTAACCATAATCAAAATGAATCAAACACATTAATTAATTAAAATAATTAAATAAATGTCTATATGAAAATTATATGTTTATTACAACCCAAAATATACATGAATAAAAGTGATCGGGCACTAACAACAAACCCTAATTCTAATCATAGGATCGATGCAAGTTGACTTTGAGTGAAATACTCTTTATCTTCAACTCATCCTCCTCCTCTTCTCTAGGCTCCTTCGATTCATTGTAAGTGGATACTCAAATGAAAAATAAAACTCTTCCCCCCAAGGGGAGGTTATTCTTTTCACTTTGGGTACTAAAATTATCCAAATTTGGGCTTCCAAATGAAAAAGAATTGTTCCCCTAAAGGGATATCATTTCCTCTTTAGAATCCAATTTTAGATACATACATGTATCCCAACTCAAATGTCTAACTTTCATAGCCCGCTACTTTAAGTAAATTACATAATTATTTAAGTGAAAAACCTAAAATATCCTCTAAGGTTATCCTAAAATTTTGAAATCAAATAAATCCTAAGCAGCTAGTATACGTACAATAAATTAAATCTCAATCACAGCTGACCATGCTCCTATTTATTTGGGGGCTAAGTAGTGGAAACACATGCAGAAAATTTTATTAGCCCCCTTTCATTTCCCTGATGATTGTGACCACCTGCAAAAAATTCTGTGAGCAACCAGATCGATCCTAAATTAAGGGTAAACTGTCACCCATCACATCAATTCGTAAATTATAATTAAAGTAACTAAACACTCACATCAATCAATTTTCAATCGCAGCATACAATGAAAACTCAAAAACCCTAGCACACAACAACAAAAGTAAACATTGACTTAGCATAGACTAGAGTTGGTTGTCATAGCAAACCATCTAAAGTGTGTGTAAAATGACAGCGTGGCTTGGGTAGGTTCTAAGTTGGGCAATTTGTTGAAGTTTTATAGTGTTCGGATTTGTTAAATGTTAGAGGGAAAAATTTATGTTTGACTATAAATATTAGCATATTAAAGTTTAATTTAGGTATATTTTAATTGTTAAATGGTTACTATATATGTTGCTCTCCGGGCTGTGAAGTTTATTTCACATTTTTTGGGACTAAGCTAACAGCCTCGTATGCTCGGGTTACCGGTAGTAGCCTGTGTTAATAAGTTAATTTAATTAGATGAGATTTAAGGTTTGATAAATTTTAATCAATTAATTAATTTATGGTTTGAATAATTAAATTAAAATCTTTTGAAATTTATAGTGAATTATTAAATTTTGGAAATATTTAATTACATTAATTAAGAGGTCAAAAGTTGACTTTTAGAATTAAAGGGATTTATAGAGATTATGGTATTTTTCTTAAATATCAGACGTTAAATGAGTAATTAGACTCTTAGTTTGCTCAATTTGGAATTTTTTACATTAAATTATAATTTTTCAAAATTTTAACATAGTTTTAAACTACGATTAACAAGAAAATTAACTTTTTTTACTTTAACATATTTTTGTAATTTTGATTTTTTTGGATAATACTAGATTCTAATTGGAGTTGCATGATACTAAGATTGATTAGTTTGGAATTTTTTGAAATTACTTATGATTTTTTTAAAATTTGGTTAATTAATAATTTTTTAATTATTAAGTTAGGAGGGTTTTGATTGTCTTAGATCCAAACTTATCCAAAACTGCATGGAATCACTCCTAAAATTTAGTTAATTAATGATTTTTTAATTATTTAATCAAGAGGGTTTTGATTGCCTTCATCAAAACTTATCTCAAACTGCATGGAATCACTCCCAAAGATTAGAGATGACCCATGGTAATGTTTCCAAGTGGTTGGGAATAATTTGAAAATTTTAATATTTTGAATTAAACAAATTAATTAATTATTAATTTTCATTTAAACTTAAATTAAAGTTAACTTAGAGGTCTAGTGGTGGGGATTTTATTTTTTCTAGGTAGTGATTAGATTTTGGTTAGTTTGATATATTATTTATATTTTTTAAATTTAAATTGGATTTATTATAATTTTTTATTTTTTTTGGGTCCTAAAAAATGCTAAATTTTGATATGGTTAATTTTCTGACCTAATAATAAGCTCCACTCAATAAAATTTAAAACCATAGTGTATAATGCCACTAATTTTACTATGGTTAAGTTTCACCCCTATTGGTATATTTATAATTTCCTAGGAATTTTTAAGTTATCTAGACATATAATAGTCCTTAATTATTTTTCCTAAGTGTCACTATTATTTAATTAGGTTCCAATCTTAGTCCAACTAGCCATGATACTAATGCAAGCATACCACATAAATTTTAGGTCCTAATTCTACAAATGTGGAGAGTTATAAATTTTTAAAGATTTGGGTCCAAAATGGACCCAATACTTTGAAACATTCACATCATAGCAATCCAATGGGTATCTGGTAGGGGTGCAAACGAGTCGAGTCGAGCTCAAGCCAGGAGTTGTTCGAGTGGAGCTCGACTTCCAGAAATCGAGCTCGAGTCGAGCTCAAAAACCAAGCTCGAGCTCGACTCGTCCCATGTCGAGCGGCTCGTCGAGCTCAATTCGAGCTAAAAATGTCACCGTGTTCGCTGTCGTGCCGAACGTCGTCGTCGTAGGATCCGCTTTCATCCCGAGGTCAGTCGCCGATCGACCAGATCCGTCCACCCGAGCTCCGCCATCGAGACACGTCCGCCAGAGCTCGCCGTCGAGATCTGTCCGCCCGAACTCGCCGTCGCGTTCGTTCGTCGTTGTTGACTAACAAAAAAAAATCAATACAGATAATACTGAACGGATGAAAAATAACCGCCTATGACGACCCCACTTAGCAAGACAATGCACCTCTTCAGAGACACATCAAGTATATCACACTTAAAAATCATAAACAAAGATTTTTCGATGAACTTTTCACTTGTTGTGGCCTACAGAAATCCAAAGGTGGAAGGAAATTTTGTTGTTAACTTGCTACTTATGTGTCGTTATCAATTGAAGAGGAATGAACCTGTTGACTAATTCAAAGTAAAATAAATAAATAAAAGATTTTAGTTTTTTTTTTTAAGCAGTGTATCTCTCCACAATCCCGATTTAATATCCAAAAGATGCATCTCCTCATGGCCTCCAAGCCGACCCCACAATGTCAAAACGATGCAATGTTTCGTTTCAACAACTACCATCTAGTAATCTATTCAATAAAAGGGATGGAAGAGAAAGAACGAAGGACATTGGGAATTTCTCTAAGAATTTCTTGCTCTCACACCGTCTAAAGATCGGCTGCCTTTTGTTCGTCAAATCGTCGTTTGTCTGCAAGATAATCGTCGTTTGTCTATAGAATTCGCAACCGAACTTTTCTGTTCGAAGAGAGCACTCACTTCGTCTGCTCCGTTTGCAAGCACTTAGCCAACCGAATTTGTATAACAGGTATAAGCCAATTCGCTTTGCATGATCCGCACTTACCGTAAAAATCCCAATCTCCGATCCACTTCCGGCCATCTCCGTCTACAGAATCCTGCTTGCGTCTCCTATACTCAAGCGAAATCTGAAATTATGTCATCCACTTAAAGAGAAAGTCCATCATTAGTATTTCGTCCTATTCTAAAATAAGAAATATAAACTATCTGCATGAAGTTATCTTAAACTATTTAAATATAATATGCATGTGTGCAACTGAAGTCATTTACTTCAGATTGTAATGATTCCAATGCAATATTACTATTTTGTCCTCATAAGAATTCAACCTTATCCCATTTCTTAAATAATGAAGTTTAATATCAAGATATTATGTTACAGAATTATGATATCAAATTATCATGTTCTATTCCAATTCCATTTTTTAATTCTATTCTCCGATTTGCCTTGTGATCATTCTATTCCATTTTAATTACAATTTCTAATTTGGCTTATGATTAAATATGCCAACAAATTACATTGATTTGAAAATGAAATATTTATGTTAGCATCGAACAAATAATAAATTAAAGAAGCTCTTATACCGTTGATTTTAAATCCGGTTGAGAAGAAATTTTTTTTTTTATGAAGACCTCGTGCCGTTGATCTTAGGACCGGTCGGGATGATTTCAAATTCAAGACCTCGCGTCGTTGACTTTAAGTCCGGTCGAGATGGTTTTAAAATACAAGACCTTGCACCGTCGATTTTAAATCCGGTCGAGAAGAATTTAAATTGAAGACCTTGTGTTGTCGACCTTATGTCCGACCAGGAAGAAAATATCGGCAAATGCCACCCCAATTTCTCCCTCGGTGGGGAGGTGACGTCGGAATGCTGCCGAAATTTTCCGAAAAGCTGCCAAAATTTCCTTGATTTATATGAGAAGGTACTTAACGGCCTTCGGCCACAAAATTGTCTAAAACATCCAAGCAATTGTATAAAATAGATTTTTTTTTAAAAAGAAAGATTTTGAGGAGATGAGATCATCCATGGACTCATGTACTATGAGATCTGTGTTGGAGTTGCCTTCTCCATTTTGTTCCATATTTAGTTTTGGGTACTTTAATCCATTCCAAAGTTAATGCCTTTCTCGATGATTTCTTTCCAATATAAATGTGAGTATATCATTCAAACCGGAAGTGAGAAAATATTTCTCCAGCTAAGAATGATTTCTTATTTGAAAAACGTCTTCAAAACTTTAATTATTATTGTTATTATTATCCTCATGCAATAATCAAGAGAAACAAAAAATAAATCTGCACTAATATTTTGTTCGATACAAAACGGAGCAAAAGAAATGGCACAACAGAACTCTCAATTCAAACAAAAGCTCTCAAACTCTCCACAATACATAACTCTACACAACACATTATGCAATCTCTCCAAAGTCCCTCATGTATAAGCTCCTGCAGCTATCTTGTGGGCTCTATCCTCTACAACTACCAGCCCTAGCCACTGCAACTACTAGCTAGAACAACTGCAAACAAACAAACGAAAAGTCAGTACAACATAAGTACATTGAATGAATGCTGATAAATCTAAGCTGCTGCAGGTAGAACAGAGTACTAGAAAGCAAGAAAAGCTGAGTATGAAAAAGCTAATAGCAGTGCTTGAAGACAGGTAGAGCAGTGGACTACTGTAGTAGGAAAAAGACTACTAGCACAAAACAACTAAAGCATAAACTAAGTGTCAACTCAATAAGCATACAATCAAATCCAAACTCAAATTCACAAATAAATGGGCAGCCTCGTTCATAGGAACTTGGTTGTAAGACCCACTACCCGGCAACTTTCGTAGGAAAGTCGTAAGCCTGACATTAGAGGAAAGTTTTAGGTAGAAATTGACCTAACTCCTAAACCCCAATTAAAACATCGGCCACTTCTAATAGAAGTCGTAAGTCCGATATCTGAGGGAAGTGTTTAGGTGATAATACAAACCTATACCCCTCATATGGGCATTCTAGTCTATAGGACTTATTTGTAAGACCCACAACTCGGGCCATTTAGCTTAAAGTGCTAGGTCGTAAGACCCGTAATTAGGCAACTTTTAAGGAAGCAATAAGACCTACCTAACTAAAATATTTGGGCTACCTTCAATTGAGTCCGTAAATCCCACTAATTTGGACTACTTTCTATGAAAGTTATAAGTCCCAATCTAAATTAAAATTATTGGGCATCCTATTCTATAGGATTAGGTTATAAGATCCATTTTTGGGCAACATCTAATTGAAGTTGTAAGCCCCAACGTTTTAAGAAAATTATTAAATAAATTGTAATGAACCTAAAACCCAAATAATCTAATTCAAACCTACGGGCATCCTAGCCTATAAGGTTAGGTTGTAAGACCCACCTTCGGGCTACTTTCTACGAAAGCCATAAGTCCTAATTTAAATCAAATACTTGGGTTACTTTCTATGAGTCATAAATCCCAATCAAGATTTAAATCTCCGGGAAACTCATATTAGGAGCCGTAAGCCCCAAACTAAATAAATTAATGGGCAACTCTTAATTGGAGCCGTAAGCCCCAAACTAAATAGATTAACTGGCAACTCCTAATTGGAGCCGTAAACCCCAAATTAAATAAATTAACGGGCAACTTTTAAGGAAGCCATAAGCCTCAACCCAAATTAAATCAAACTAAAATCAACATCTAACCACTTCAGTCTATTCGGGATCTCTGAGAGGAGGCAACCCATGGCTGCTAATCAGATTCCCTCGACACTACAATCAATGATTGTTAGTGTTGGTAGACTGAAATCTATGGTATACCCGGGATGATGGAACCATGGGATCTTAATCAGGTTTACCTCCATTTCCCCCATTATTGAGACTAAATTTATCTAAATCTAATTCATCCTTAATCGAGAGTTCTCTCTTACGTAGTAAGAGGGGTAATTAATTATGAGTGCTTGTGCTCATAGGAAGTAAGAATCCCAGATCTTTAAACCCTGACACTACCCTCAGGGGAAATCTGGTTAACTATAATCTGACTTAAGGAAAATGGAATCTTATGACTGCAAAGCGGGATTCGTGCATTCGTGCCATTTTTTTTGAGCCAACAATCGTCGTCCCGAGCTCCGTCGTCGAGACACATCCACCCAAGCTCCGCCGAAGAGATTTGTCCGCCCGAGCTTGACTCTTCATCGTCCCGAAGCTTTTCTATCGAGATCCGATTCCCGAGCACGTCCAATCGTCATCATTTTGAGCTTCGCAGTGGAGATACATTCGCCTGAGCTCGTTCGTCGTCGTCCCGAGCTGTGCCATCGAGATCCATCCGTCTGAGCTCGTTCGGCATCGTCTAGAGGCTCTACCGTCGAGATCTGTCATCCGGAACATGTCCGTCATCATCCCGACTCCCGAACACATCTATTCGTCATCGTCCCAAGCTCGTTCACGTCTCTCAATCAAGCTGCTCGTCGAGCTGCTCGTCGAGCCGACGAGCCGAGTCTGAGCCCTGTTCGAGCTCGAGCTTGATAAGTTATCGAGCTTGAAACTGTGTTCGAGCTCGACTCGCGAGCTCGATATGCTCGGCTCATCGAGCCTGTTATCGAGTCGAGCTCGAGCCGGCTTGACTCGATTGCACCCCTAGTATTTGGTCCTAGGAAAATTAAAGTGCATGCCTAAGATACCCAAATATTTTTCATCAAAAATTTGGTCCAATTTGACCACTTGAATATGAGAAAATTACAAGATAAATATTTCAAACAAACTAGAATATCTCACAAATCAGTGATCAAAATATTTCAATTTCAATTTTAATAAATAGTACACTACATTATCTTTTGAACGAGACTAAAATACTTAATTTAGTGGATAAATGAATCTACTATGAATTTTGAAAGTTTCGAGCTATTAATTGAATTATTTAATTCAAATATTGAATTAAAACGACAGCGACGGCTAAGAGAGCGAAACATGGTAGCGCACAACAGCTCAAAATCATGTAGACATGTGTTGATATCACAACGAGACGCATGACATGATATGATATGCTACTTATCCACGTCGGCGCATCATCGTAGTCGTTCATCCAACTGCGGGAGATCTAGTGGCTATGATTACACCATGCCAGCTCCTACAATTTCAAAATGAGGTGGGATGGAATTCAGTTGAATACAAGCATGGTCCGATTGATTCTGGGTCATCCGATCATGAAAGAAGGAAAATCGGGCGCCCGAGATCGATCCAGGCTGTTTTAGTACAAAATGAACTAGAAAATTAAAATACTCATAACTTTCAAAAAAACTCATCAAAATTTAATAAAGTTTGAAACATAGGCTCTTGGCAACATGATCTTTCATTTCCTGGAGTTTGGAGGCTCCATGCAATAAAAATTTTGAGCAGTTTCAAATTGAAATTTAAACTTAAAATGAGAATAACTTACAATCTAACCACTAGATTTTTGAGATCTTAGACAAATTTTTCTCCTAGAGAAGTTTTCTACAAGTTTACTGAAGACCCTAGAAGATTTTGATGGTTAGATTTCAAGTTGCTAGAGAAAACCCTCTTTCTCTCACTAGTGCTCTCTCTTCATTAAAATAGTAATTTGAGGCTTGAAAATGATGGGGAGAAGCTTGGGAAGGCCTTAGAAGTGGCTGGAGAAGATGGGGGAGGGTTATTTTTTAGAGAGAAGGCTGCTAAATCTTAGGGTTTTTTTGAAATAAGAATGAATGTCTCCTTAGCTCAAGTATCCCTTACTTAGCATCTTGCTTTTGGAGTGAGTGGCTAGTATTTAATTAGGGAGGGTTTAGATGAGTGACAAGTGTCCATTGGCAATGATTGCGTCGGGACCGCAGATCCATCCAGAGCCGGACACGTAGCCCTAGCCGCTGCCACGCGTTGCGCCCTGAGCAGCCGCCGCCGGATTAGGGTTTTAATTATGATTTAATTAATTTTAAATGTATTTTTAAATAGGAGAACTTTAAAAAATCGTAGAAAATTTATTTTTGCTTCATTTTTTACGCACAATACCTTGAATCGACCATATTTGCGCCCTCTTCAATTTAAAATTATTTTCTTTTAAAAATATTAGTTTTTTTATTTTTTTTTAAAACAGTAAATAAATATTTTTTTAATTTTTTTTTTATTTTTTTATTATTGTTATTATATTATTATTACTAATGTTATTTTATTGTTATTATTGTCACTATTATTATTTTGATTATGTTAAGCTTTAGTATTATTATTATATTTATTTAAATATAGAAGGGTATTTTAATAATTAAATATTAGTGTAATTACTTTAATTATCTAAATTACTTATGAAATAGTATTAATAATTAAGATATTATGACTATCATATTTTAAATTTCAGAAACTTCAAAATTTTAAGTTAATATTATTTAATAATTACTTTAAATATTATTATCCCTTTAGGCTATTTTAGAAAAATACACTTTTAATCATTCTAATATTCCAAAAATCATAACTTTCTCATTTTAAATTCGCTTTCAACGCACAATATCTCGTTTTGTTCGTATTTGAATTATGTACAATTTAGAATAGCAAAAATAGTTATTTTAATATTATTGTTATTTTATTTGTTACCAAATTATAATTAGTATTATTTTAATCAAAATTAGTTTGTAATAATTATTTTAAATCATTTTGTTACTGCTAGTATGAGTATCAATTTTAATTAGTTTTAAATAATATTGTCATTAGTTTTCAATTAGTGTTAAGCATTATCTTTATTAGGTTTCAATTGGTTTTGAATATTGTTATTATTTCTTTTTTATATATCATCATTATTATTATTATTATTAAATTTTAAAAAAAGTTTGAAATTCCAAAAGCTTTGTTATTTTAAATTAGTTTTATTTTATAATTATTTTTCATAAAATGCTATTATTTTAAAACCCTTTTTTTCTTAAAAATAGCTTTTATGTATTTTAAACTTCGAAAAATCATATCTTTTTCATTTCAAATCGGATTTTGACGTGCGACCCCTCGTTATTTTTTAAAAAATGAGAGCTTTATTTTAAAATTATTTTCAGTATCCCTTGCTTGCTTTCTGGACAGATTCCTGTTTGGATTGGCTTGTCGGACTATTTTAATATTATTTATATAATTATTATTATAGCTATTTTAAAATTAAAAAATTATTTTCACAATCATTTTTGAAACCTCGATTGGGTGGTCAGTGGGTCTCCCATATATTTATTTATTATAAATTGAGTTATTTTTAATCACTTATTTTCCAAAAATCTATTTAATTATATGTATTTTTAATTATTTTGAAACTACTTATAATTAAATCCTTATTTTGTGGGACACACTACATGAAACTTTAAACATAGATCCTACTTGTGAAGAGCAATCATGGGGGAGTGGATTAGTCGATGGTTGAGTTCCAATCATTCACTAATCCCTTCATTAGTTTTATTTATTTTCTGTTTGTCGTAGATTACATGTGTAGGTCGCATCACGAGCACTTAGCTTATGCTCTCCTAGATCTAAGGACATGGTGTGTTTACTGCTTTTATATGTTTCCTATGCATCATTACCTTGAGGGTTAGTGAAAACTTTATTTTAAACCCATATAACGTAGTGACATCCTAAGGACAATAATTAAGGACCCGTCTAGCAAACTTAGAAATTTTCTAGGGTTTAGGGTAGATCACTGATTGACATGAAAACCTTGAAATTTGAACCTAGTGACATCATAAACCTCTCAGACTTTTCTAAGAATTTTTAGGAGTCTTTAGACCCCTTAATCAACCAACCCTAATCAATCTGTTAAATATGGCCCCGAGACCTTCTAAATATTACAATAAATTCATTTTAGGTCAAAAAATTTCCCATAATATCTTGATCTGTTTAGAATCTGATCCTTGACTTAAGATAAATAGGGCTCCCTAGTTTGACTCTAGGTTGACCCTTAATTTGACCTTAGGTGGAAATTATCTTTTTACCCCTAATAATTCATTAAAAATTATTAAAAATCTAAAATTTTCCCCAAACACTTGGGAACACTTTCTCAGGTCATTCTAGACCTTTGGGGGTGATTCCAATCTGTTTGGAGTTGATTTGGAGTAAAACCTTAAAATCAGTCATTTATTAGGAAATTTAGATAATTCCATAAATACCATGAACTTAGAAAACTCATAACTAATTATAGAAAATTCCAAATTAGGCAAACGCACTTGCATTAGACTCCAATTAGGGTTTAGTATTTATTAAAAATATTAGGATTCCAGAAACTCACCTAAACTAGAAAGTCAACTTTTTGGTCAATAATAGTTCATTGAGGGACCGAAACTTAAAAAATTCATAACTTTGCCTTGAAAACTCCAAATCCAACGTACTACATGGCTAACTACTTATCTTAAGGTCTATTATTTTGTTAAAATATTAGGAGACCCAAACCTGACCTATTTCCCATAGTGACTTTTTGGACCCCCTTAGCCTAGTACCCAGGAGGACCAGGGACTTTTCAAAAGTGGTTAATATAACTTGAACTTCAAATATCACCATCATAAGATTTTAAAATTGATCAACCAAATAAATTAACTAAATGGACCCTAATTCATTAATATTTGAACTTTAATTTAAAAATATCTTTTTCTAGCCTAAAACAAACCTGAATTATAAGCAATTTTAACTAACTACCTGACTTAGGATCTATCCAAGCCACACCAGTCATAAACACACTTAAAACTGTTTGCTAGGGCACCACTTCTAGGCTTAGGCTAGGCCAGTGTTTATTTTCTTTTCTGCTGTGTGCCGGAGCTTTACGTAGTTTTCATTGCATGCTGTTTGAAAATAATTGATGTGTTTGCTTACTTTTTCTACACTCTGTAGATGATGTGATGAGCGCTAGATCTACCCTTAGGTTAGGAGCGCCATATATATATCTATAATGTTCTTCCGTGCAGGTGGCCATGCTCAAGCTAATAAAAGGGGGGCACCATTATGATTTATAATATTGTCATATGTAGGTGCTTGCTCAGCCTTCTTAAACAAATGAGGGCTAAATAAAAAAAATAATTATAACTGCTACAGATGCTATAGATGGACTGCTTAGCCCTCATAATTAAGAGCACGGCTTGGCACAGCTTCAATGGGTTGAGTTTTATTTTCGTATAAACTGCTTGGAATTTTATTAGGATAACCAAGCAGGGAATATAGAATTTTATATTTTTTTAATTGATGTAAAATTTATAATAATAGTTAAGAGTTGTGAAAATGTACTTTGAGCTGGGATATTCTTATCCAACTCGAGTTCCAAAAGAAGACATCCTCATAGGGGAGAGTCTTCTTCCATTTGGAAGATCGAGCTGGATGGCTTTAGATATCCAAAGAGAAAAGGCAAAACCCCCTATCAAGGAGGAATTGTCTCTTCTTTTGGATATTCAAGCCACGACGGATCCAAGGAGTCCAAGGAGTCCAAGGAGTCCAAGGAGAAGACAATCTAGAAGGATGAAGATTAAAGACATAATATCCCACTCAAAGTTGTTGGCGTCTGTCATAGGTTTAGAAATCTGGGTTGTTGGCAGTGGTGCCCGGCCACTTTACTTTATGCATATGTGGGTTATAATAAGGGTAATTTGCCTATGGTCATTTAGTTGATTATCTTTCTGGATTTATATTGATGTGTTTACCTGATTGCGTCTTAGAAATTACATGCTTTTTCTAGGTTTCTTTCTTATATGCCGCTTTTATTTTCACCTGGATTGCGTTAGGCTCTTTTAAGGATTATAAAAATTCTTCTACTCATAACTAATCTTTAAAATTCTAAGTTTAAATAACATAGAAATCTAACGAACCTAGGAAAATTTTGGAATTGTCGGGGGTCGCATGCATATTACTACATCTTTCTTTCCTTGTTATAAGACATCTCCCTGCCTGCGGGTATAGTCAGGATAATTTGGCCTATGAGGATGAAGTGTCGAACCTAGGGAGACCCAATCTTTTTAAAAAATTATTTTCTATAAGCCTATTTTTAAAACTCTATAGCATTCATGAGTTGACATTTCAACTAGCATGCATTGCATTAGTAACCAACTAAATAAAATTTAATCGCATTAGTTAGGGGCATTCACCCACATAAGTTCAGGACCAATTAGGAAATTCTCTAGATATCGGTCCTATTTTCATTAACTGTATCACCCACCCATCTTTCATAACCGACTTGATAGCATAATTTTAAAGCGACTAGGTGGTTACTTGCTCCCCAATCCAGATAGGGGTAAGTCAAAGTTTTACACTGCATTAGCTAGGACACGGGTCTTAGTGTTGGGTAGAACATTAAGCCCAATCTAGATTTAGGATTCAAGGCTACTACATTCGATCTTGTAGTATGCCTTAAATAATAGGTAGGTCTCCTCCTTTCAGGGATTATAATTCATACTTATCTGCGTCACTAGATGACGCCACCTCCATCATTCTCTCATGCATGTGATTGGATGCCTGACTTTTATTTTCTCCAATTTTTCTCTAGTACTCTAGATCCTCCGAATGCTGGTGTGAACCTTATATGTGGATTTAGCCCTTTGAGACCTTTTCTCCCTTTTGAGTAGGATTTTCTAGTCTATACCCTCGTGCTGATCCCACTTTGGGAAGGGATAATGTATGATCCTTAATCAAGAGTTTTCTTGGGCTCCGGCCTGAGATGTAATTAACCATGGGGGCTTGCGCCCATAGGAAATATGGCCCCACATCTACTAAACCCCATTCGAACTGTTGTATAGGATGGGGGAAACCCGTGACTGTGATCAGGTCATGTATATTACTACCCATCGGGGTGCGCTGGCGAGAGCCGCTATCCTCAATGGTTAGTCGTATGCACGATCCAATCTGTCCCTTCTAATTGACCCGTTCGCGCGGTGCTCTTTCGGAGGTCCACAGGTATGATCGTACTTCATTTGTATAAATAATTCAAAAAGCAATGTACAATCCTGTACAAACCTGATTTCATACTCTGTTAGTCGTATGTACGAACTGACATTATATTGTATGAACAGCTAAAAAATGAACAAGTTCATCCAATACGATTTTATATGAACCTATTTTTTATATTATGAATCGTCCGTATGAACCATATATCATGCATTAAACAAATCATGCTTCATATGGTACGAATATTGATGAACCCATTTTGTATTCTAGACATCATCTATATGAATCTAACTTCGTACAGTACGAACCATTTAAAAAATTTATGTGTTTATATGGGACAAATTGGTACGGACCCATTTCATACTCTGGATGTCATTTGTATGAATTGAACTTCATAAAGTATGATCAGTTCAAAAAGTGATGAGTTTGCTCAGGAAGAATTGGTACGTATCCATTTCATACTCTAGATGTTGTCTGTACAAATCTAATTTTGTATAGTATGAATAGTTCAAAAGAATAATTTTTAAGGTATGATTTGATTAACTTCATTCTAGAGGAACTACCTTAACAAATCATCCAGTATGATCTAAAAATCATACAGTTCGATTAGTTTTCAAAATAAATTTTGGCTCACTCCCATAATATGTGTGTGCACAATTGCCCAAATTACAATTACACACTCTTAAACTATAATATATATATATATATAGACTTCATTACAAAAAATTCTAATCTAATTTATCTTAAAGTCTTCGATAATCTGGAGTATGATTTTCTTGAAATATTAATACATATAAATAACACAAATAAAATATATCCAGTATATGTTAGGAGAAATAGTAATTATAATAATAATATTTTGGTAACATCTAAAACTCACATGAATAAAAATATAATTTTGAAAACTAAGTTGCAACATAAATTGGGTATTGAACCACAATAGCTCAAACCCAACTAATGTAGTGCAAAATATGGAGTTACCTCAGCCTAGATTGGGGAGCTAGCCAACCACCTAGTTGATTAAAATATATGAGTACAATCATTTTTATGAAAGAGTGGTAGGAATATTATTATTAAAGTTTTTTAGAATTTGGACTGATGTCTAGAACATATCATAATTGATTCCTTGACTTATGTAGGATAAAAAAGCATAAAATAAATGCAAGAAAATTTTTAGATATTTTTAAATTTATTTCTAATGTAATACATATTGATCAAATCAATTAAATGCATGAAATCGTACGCAGTATTTTTAAAAAGGTTTAAAAATAATTTTTTCTAGAGATTACAGAACATCCCCTTGATAGATCTACACCTTCAAAGGCTAGGTGGTATGCTAGAACCTACAGGCGGGGATGTGTCTAACAAGGAAGAGAAGTAATTAATATGATTATGTAGACTCCTGATGGTCTCAGGCTTACTTCTTAGAATGTTAGAGTTTTTATGCTATCTTAAAATTTTAATTAATTCTAAGTAGAAAACATTATTAGTGTACCCTCACAAGCCTCTGCAGATCCAGGTTAAAAAAAAGATGATATATAATCATAAAAAAACTAGAAAAAATAGACAATCCTAATCATAATTAAAATGAATCAAACACATCAATTAATCAAATTAATTAACCAAATATCCAAGAGAAAATTTTCAGTTTATTACAACCTAGAATATACATGAATTAAAAGTGGTCAGGCACCACTGATAATAAACATGGATTATAATCCTAGGATTGACATAAGTTGACTTTGAGTGGAATACTCTTTGACTTCAATTTATCATCCTCCTCTTCTCTTTACTCCTTGGATTCATCGTACCTAGATACTCAAATGTAAAAGAAAAATGTTCCCCGAAAGGGGAGGTTATTCTTTTCACTTTGGTACTAAAATTATCCAAATTTGAGCTTCCAAGTGGCAAATTAAATAAATATGAAGAGTTATGAATTTTCAAAGTTTGGATCCAAAATGGACCCAATACTTTAAAAAATTCACATCATAATAATCCACTAGGTATATAGTCCTAGGAAAATCAAAGTGCATGCCTAAAATACCCAAATAGTTTCCACCCAAATTTTGGTTTAGTTTGATCACTAAATTGTGAGAAAATTAAAAAACAAGGATTTCAGACAAACTAGAATATCTCACAAATCAATAATCAAAACATTTTAATGTTAATTTTAATAAATAAAAAACTAAATTTTCTTTCCAACGAGACCAAAAACACTTAATTTGGTGCAGAATGAATTTTATGTGAATTTTCAAAGTTTTGAGCCATTAATTGAATTATTTAATTCAAATATTGAATTAAAACAGCGGTTGTGGCTGAGAGAGCGACACGTGGCTAGTGCAGTGGCTCAAAATCGCATTGACATGTGTTAATATCACAACGGGGAGAGCTGGTGTGATCTGATACGCCACTTATCCATATTAACGCATCATTATAGTTGATCATTCAATCGCAGGAGATCCAACTGTTGTAATTAAGCCACACAAGCTCATGCAATTTCAAAATAATGCGGGTTCAAATCCAATTGAAGATAAGCATGGTCCTACTGATTCAGGGTTGTTTGATCAGGAAAGAAGGAAAATCAGACGGCCGAGATCGATCCAGGACGTTTTAGTTCAAAATGAATTAGAAAATTAAAATTCTCTTAACATTCAAAATACTTGTGAAAATTTAACGAAATTTGAAATATAGGCTCATGAGAATATAAACTTTCTTTTCCTAGAGTTTGGAGGCTCCATGCAATTAAAATTTTGAGCAGTTTTAAATTAAATTTAAACTTAAAATGAGAATGACTTACAATCTAACCATCAAAATTTTGAGATTTTGGACTCCTTTTGCTCCTTAAGAAGTCCTCTACAAGTTTATTAAAGACACTAGAAGCTTTTAATAGATGTCTTTGAAGTAGCTAGAGAAAATCCTTTTCATCTCATTAGATCTCTCCTCACTAAAATAGTGATTTGATACATGGAAATGTTGTGGAGAAGCTTGGAATGCCTTAGAAGTTGCTAGAGAAGATGAAGAACGGTTTTTTTAGAGAGGAGGCTGTTGGACCTTTGGATTTTTTTTAAAATAAGAATTAATGTCACCTTAGGTCAAGTTTCCCTTACTAAACCTCTTGCTTTTGGAGTGAGTGGCTAGGATTTAATTAGGGAGGGTTTAGATGAGTGACATGTGTCCCCAAGGAGGCTCAAAATCAAGAGAAAGCTGGTGGATGAGAAGGACCTCTCTTGGACCATGGGAAAGGGGACCACACCTCTTTTCCCTTATTTGGCTAAACTTGGTTTAAAGGGCTGGTTTAAGCTCTATTATGGAAGGAAATAAACCACTTTCCAACAGTTTGAACAAAATTTAGATGTGAGAATGGGATTGCCAAGGTGGCATGATGATGTAGCCATGATTTGACCATTTCACTTGAGTTTAAAGGGGCTTATTGACTAGTTGACCTACTGACCAATTAATGATGACTGGGTTAGGCCATGAGAGGGTCAAGCTTGTTGTAGGAAAGTATCCCAAGGAGTTTGGAGTCAAGATAATAGAGTTTTGAACAAATACATGAAATTGGAGATGGTTTTGACCCCTCCAAATGGGTTGACCAAGTCAAACCTAGGGAGATTTGACTTGAAATTTATTTGGCATGTACGGAATGTCCAATTTAATGATTTTGATGGGTTGATTTAACTTGAAATAGGTTCAAGCATTGAAATTGACAAATGTGTAGGTTAAGGGTTTATTTAGTCAATAATGGTTGACTTGGTCAACCTAGTCAAACAATGGATTAACTTTGGATCAAACAATTTCAATGAGTTATTTGAGATTAATTGAGGTTGTCCCGTGCACTGATGAGGCCATTTGTTTCAAAATGTTATTTGGACTCTTAAAGGGTCTTTTTGGTCAACCACAGTTAACTTGGTTAACAAGGTTAAATCAAAACTTGAGTTTGGGTCCTATGGATCCAAATTATATTTTGGATTCATTGTAATAGGTTTCAAGGGTTGAAGAGATTGAACCATATTGAGTTTTGGCCAAAAGTCCAAAAATCCCCTTAAAGGGCATTTTATTCATTTTGACCTCCAACCAACTCTGGGTCAAAATGGGTCTAACAAAGTAGATTATTGATCAACAAGTCATTAAAAAGGTCATGGATGTGGTTGGAAGCTTTGAGGAGAGTTCAAAGGTCAAATTACACAAGGGTAAATCTAGTGACATAGGCTGTAAATATTTGAAAGTTTTGTAGCCTTTAGAGATCAATTCAGTTTTTGAGGTTAGAGACCTCAGAGTGAGGTCAAATTTGGAGGGTTAATTCTAGAGACACGTCTGATCAATATGGAATTGACTGACTATGAATCAAAGGTTATTTGACTGAGTTTCAAGGTGATTCAAAAATTGCTCATAAAGGGTTTCAGGACTTAGGCTTTTGACCTTGGATTTGGACTTACGAATTTTGGGTTTGGATTGGACTTTAGACTTGGTTGATTGATTTTGAGTTGTTGATACCCATTACAATTAAGTGAATGATTGGGATTGATTTGAGTATGATTGATGTTTGATTGAAGGTTGACTTAGGATCTAGGATTGAGGATTGAGCTGGGATTTGGATGTGGATTTGATTAGAGACCTGAGCTGGAATTTGGATGAGATCTATATGATTGACAGGTGGATAATTATCAACCCTTAGATCACTAAAGGGAAACTTGGATTGGTCCTGATGATATTATATAAAAATTAGGTCAACAAAGCTTAGTTGTGACGTACATATATATTAATTGAGACCACTTCTTATTATTATTTTTTTAACATATAATTTTATTGATAAAAAATGCAGGAGTACAAAAGTTAACATCCCAACACCTGAGACACAAACAGTAGATACCTAAAACAAACAGAAGAAATTCAAAACAAATAAATAGAGAAAAATATTCATTGAACAGGGACTTAGGGTTGGAGGCCCCCATCACCAGCTAAATAGCAACGTACGAACCATCCATAGGTGACAATAAATGATCTCAATCCATCCAATGCTGAGACACCCAGGTTGCCAACTAGAACAGCTGATGGGGAAGTAGGGGCCTCCTCCTCATCGTCCAGTAAACCTTCAAAATTCATCGATGAAAATGGCCGAGCCAAAACACAAACCTTAAATCTTTTTTTCTCTCCTTCTTAGCCTATTACAAATCACAGGACGGTCCTGCTCAATACCATGAACATCAATATCATTCTCACTATAAGGGGAAGAGAGTGAGTCCTCTATGATCAACCAATCATTCTGAACCAAAACAGAATATTTCGTAGAGTTATCCATGTGCTTTTTTAGCTCACTGTTAGACATAATCGAAATAGGAATATCGACAAAGCTAGCATTTCCCACACGCCCTTCAAATGAATGTAAAATAGTTTGATCAACAATCTCAGCAGGTACCTCTGGCAAAGTAGTTTTAACCGAAGAGGACCCAGCATCCTAAACAACAGGGCTCAAAGGAGACGGGACAACACAAACATGTAACTCAATGATAGGAGAAATAGAAGAGCCAGACATCTCACCCACCACAGAGGATATCTCAGCCATAGACAAACCTCACCGGGTAGGCACATAGTTCACACCAGACAACACAGGAATAGCATTAATCTTATAATTCACAGCAGCACCCGCACTAACAAAAAGCCTAAGGCCAAGTGCAATAGACTCAACCCTAGCCATAGAATCCACCGGAGCTAATTTAGTGAAAGGAATAGCAGGTGAAACACAAATAGTATGAGTAGTCACATGGAAATTAGGAGAAAGTCCAATATTAGATTATGGCACAGGCTCACTTGCAGCCAAACACGCAATACCTTCAATCACATGGCCATCACCCTTAATCGACAAATCCAAAGGTTTAGGAGTAAACACATCCCGCAAAGCAGCATCATCAACATTATCCACATCAACAGAACCATTCTTAATAGGAAAAGAAGGTTTCGAAGAGAAAACTGGATTGGGAACAGAAGAAGAAAAACGACACTCACCCTGCTTGTGCCCAATGGTCTTACACAGAAAGGGGGAAACACCTCCATTTGAACATGTTGAACATAGCACAAATGCTCAGACCCCAACTAAACTTTATCAGAGAACACGCGCCAAAGAAGGCCATGAGCCAACAGATGTGGCAGAATCAATTTTAAGGGGGCGACCAAATAAAGAATCCAACGCATGAAGGATTTTGGGAGAGAAAAGGTTAGGTTGAAGGTTATGGAAAGAGACTCAGATGGGAATAATCGGAGATTCCACATCGATATCAAGGGTAGGCAACCCTTTAGTAGTTTTCATGTAGAAATTGAACACCAGATATGAACTATATCAAAAAACCTTACTATAATCCATATCATTAGACAATTTAATCAACACATGAGTCGCATCCAGTAAGGTTACCAAAAATTCAGCCAAAAGCTTAAGGTTATAGAAAAAGCGACGAATAGAATCCAAACTAGGTCGGCGAGAGGGAAAAAAAAACCCACCAGAGCAAATTGAAAAGGGGCGGCTAAAGAAGCAATCTCCTTCTCAGAGATCCAAACAGTAGGTAAACCATAGAAAGAGCACGTTTTGAGTGGCAGAAAATGAACATATGAAGCATTACCAGATAAAACATCCAAAAAAGAACGAGACTTCTTAGATCCATCTAAAAAATCAGGATCCAAGAGCCGATTAGAGGCCATGCCGGACACCCGGCAAAAAGAGAAAACACGGCCAACAAAAACAGACCAATGTAGAAGGAACTTCCCTGTGAACAATGAAACACCCGCAGCATGAAGAGTGCCCGAAGAAATCCGGCGAAACGGGGCGGGGAGAAGCGCAGCTGAGGAGAAATAAAAAAACCCTAAGCTTCTTTTAGATGCAACTTGGGCTATATTTTATTTTAATGTTATGATCGATACCACTTCTTATATGCATTTTTTTAGTAAGAATTAGGGTTCCTTCAAGCTTAGAAAATCCTAAATCTCGATGAAAGCCAGTTATAAGATTTTCTTGAAATTACTGGCTCCATTGGGATAACAAATCTTACATTGATGACAACTTCTTATATAATTTTTTAACAATATAAGTTCCTCTAAGTATAAAAAAATTATGTAATATATGATAAGGAATGAAGGTCTATTGATATATTTTCAATACATTATTGCCCTTGTAAAAATAGTTCAAAATTTTACTTATACTTATTAATGATGAATGATGTTGATTATGCCCTCCGTGCTCAAAATGAGGTTGAATTAAGAAATACAGATCTACAATAAATTTCATTATGGCACATGTTAAAACAATTCAGAATATTACTCGTACTTATTAATAATGAATGTTGTTGATTTTTCCCTTCATGCTCAAAATGAGGTAGAATTCTACGCTCCACAAAATAAATAAATAAATAAGAGAAAGAGGATCAATGATATTAACTTTGGGCTAACATGAGGGGTTGACCGACGTTACTCAAATAAAACAAAATATACCACTTTATAGATATTGAAACCACGACTCTAATAGAGATAATGGACCAAAATTCCAATAGTTAGATTGATTAAAAAATTAAGATGATTTGCCATTTAAATATAGTGCAACTAAACATGACATCAATACCATACTATTTTTATATCAAATTATTTGGGTTTTCAAGTTCAATCTTTTTTTGTCTAAATATCTTATGAAATGAATCAAACCCATAAGTTCATAGTAGTTATGAAAAGTGAAAAAATAACACACAAATTGTACATTAATAAGGGTACATGAGCGTGCATGATTAGATAATACAAGTGTGTTGCTATAAGACCATATTTAACTTGGCGTTTGATCTTAATAGTCCTTTGAGGCCATTTGCCCCTATATTTAGCTCACAAGGACGATTGGCTTGGTTGAACCGGTTCGATTATTTCATTTAAAGATGAACAATTTTGAAGCTATTGGATTCATTGCTACAAGATTATCCTGTAAGAGTCATTTGAAAATTGTTTGGCCTCGCATTAAATTTTTTGAGTAAAATTGAACATCAACTCTGAATTAATTAAGACATTTCTAGGAAATTGTACGTGCAATATATAAATGAAATAATTCGAGTATAGTTCTAGTGGCTGATAAGATTTGAGAGAGTTGACCTAGATAGTTTGGGTGTCTGATGTCCATATTAAGCGAGTAAATGTATTAGACCCAACCTATATTAAGAAATATATAGAGGTAGATCTAAAAAGGCTCAGTTAGAAAGATTTAAAAATGACTTCTTTTATGTTAGATTTAAATGAGAATTTGATTCTTAATATAACACAATGAACACAATAAAAAACAAAATGATTCATGCAGCTGATCACATATAAAGGAATGAAGGCTTGTTCTTATTGTGCTACAAATTTGAGCTAAAATATAGCATTATTTTGTGAAAAGGACAGACGAGAGAGAACAAGATACAGGAAATAGGAAATATTGTGTATTGAATGAATCATTCAGCGGTACAAGAGTAGAACTATAAATAGATTCATGCTATTCTAATATTACAAAAGAACCGTACGGAGCTGACGTGTCAGTCTTATTGATAGGCCCCCTCAAATTGATCATTCAAGTTTTGAATGGTCAATTTGTCGTGCAGCTCTTTGAAACGAGAGGTGGCAAGGGGCTTGGTAAGAATGTCAGTGATTTGATCGGTGGAGCTAATGTTCTCAACGTGGATGGCTTTTGAGTCCAGATGTTGGCGTATGAAGTGGTAGTCTATTTCGACTTGCTTTGTTCTGGCGTGGAAGACCAGATTGTTTGCGAGAGCGATAGCGGAGGTGTTGTCGCAATAGATCGTAGTTGGAGAAGATTGCAGAATCTGGAGCTCTTCAACCAAGCGACGAAGCCATATGACGTCGGATGTTGCGGTAGATAGAGATCGATATTCGGCTTAGGTGGAGGATTTTGCCACTGTAGCTTGTTTCTTGACGGACCAGGAGATGTGGTTGGTTCCAAGAAAAGTGCAAAATCCTGAGGTGGACTTCCGATCTTGATTGTCGGAGGCCCAGTCAGCATCTGCATACGTCCGGAGCTGGAGATTAGCAAGAGAGATTGGAAGACCGTAGTGTATAGAGCCTTTAATGTATCGGAGTAATCGTTTGAGGCTCTTGAAGTTGCCTTCGGTGGGAGCATGCATGTGTTGGAAGACCCGGTTGGTTGCGAAGGCGGTGTCCGGACGAGTAATTGACAAGTATTGGAGAGACCCGGCGAGTTTGCGGTAGAGGTGCCAGTTAGTGAACAACTTGTCATCTGCGGATGTGGCAGAGCTTTTCAGAGTGATTGAAGTTGGTGCTGGGCGGCAATCTGCGAATCCCGAGTCCTGCAGGAGTTTCTGGGCATAATGGGTTTGATGTAAAAAATAGCCAGAGGAGGTCTTGAGGACTTGAATTCCCAGATACAGTGAGACTGTGCCAAGTTGCTTAAGAGCAAAATGTTCTTGAAGGTGTTGTAGACGCTTTTGTATGGTTGGTTTGTCATTGCATGTAAGCAAGATGTCATCTACATAGATGAGGAAATAAATTTGTGTATTGTTTTGATTGAAGATTAAAAGCGACGGATCGAAACAACTAAACCTGAAACCAAATTGTTGGAGAAGAGTGGTTAGCTTGTGGAACGACTTCCGTGGTGTTTGCTTGAGCCCGTATAAGGATTTGTGAAGTTTGCAGACGTGATGAGGAAATTCATTGTCGATGAATCCGGGAGGTTGTCGCATGAGGACGGTGTCATGAAGATCGTCATGGAGAAAGGCATTTGCTATGTCGAGTTGCAGGATGGACCATTGGCGATGTAGAGCGAGAGTGAGAAGAATTCGTATGGTAGGCATTTTTGCGACAGGGCTGAACGTTTCTGTGTAATTGACTCTGAGAATTTGATTGAATCTTTGAGCAACCAGTCGAGCTTTGTATTTGTCGATTTTATCGTTGGGAAGAAGCTTGGTTTTGAACGTCCATTTGCACCCGAGAATTGGAACATTAGGTGGTGGAGGAACAAGCGACCACGTACCTTGCCATTGAAGCGCAAGAAATTCAGCTGACATGGCTGCCCGCCAATGAGGAATTTTGTAGGCTTGAGCATAAGTGGTTGGAGTGCTGGAAGACAAGATTGTGGTAGAGAGATCGAGAATTTTTCTGGGTTTGTAGATGCTTGATTTGACACGAGTTTGCATGGGATGAGCAAGTTGAGGTAAGATGAGCGGGCTGTGTGTAGTGGACGGAGTAGTGCTAGAGTGTGAACCCGAAGTGTCCTGGGAGGGAGGAGTAGGAGGGGCTGTAGATGTTTGAGGCATGATAGAAGAAATAGGAATTGAGGGTGCTGTGGTGGGAAATATGGAAGTGGAGTAAGCAGAAAGTGGGGTGAGTTAGTGTTGGGTTCGGTGGACGCAGCCGTGGGTGTGAGGATCGGAGTCTGATAGGGGAATATTTATTTGTTAAAAATAACGTGTCTGGAGATCTGAAGCTTGTTGGTGGATGGGTTGAAGCACCTGTAGCCCTTGTGATAGGAAGAGTAGCCAAGAAAGATGCAGGGCTGAGAGCGGGGATAAAGTTTATCTTTGGCTTAAGGTTTTAGCCACGGTAAACAGAGACACCTGAATGAGCGAAGATGATTGTAGGAGGGAGGACTGTCGTATAGGAGATGATGAGGGATTTGGTTCTTGACAGCCTTGGATGGAAGGAGGTTGATTAGGTAGTTTGCGGTGGTAATTGCTTCGGCCCAAAAGTTGACGGGAAGTTTGGATTCGTGCAAGAGAGCCCGAGTAATATCGAGAAGATGTCGATGCTTTCGCTCGGTGATGCCATTTTTTTCGGGGGTGTGCGGGCAACTGATTTGGTGTGAAATGTCGTGAGTCAGCAGGTAAGAACGAAATTGTTTGCTTGTGAATTCTCCACCTTTGTCAGATCTAAAAAATTTTGGCGTTGAGTTAAATTGCATTTTTATAAGAGAGCAAAACAGACTAAATTTGGCAAACGTTTCATTCTTTGAATGCATCAAATAAAGCCAAGAAAATTTGGAGTAATCATCAATAAAAACAACGTAATAGTTAAAATCGTTTAACGAAGGTTGGGGAGCCGGACCCCAAACATCTGAGTGTATAAGGTAAAAAACATGTGGAGAAGAAGAAACACTTTTATTAAATGGAATTTTATGTCTCTTTGCCATGCTACAAGAATTGTAGTGAAAATGTTCAAGTCAGTTTCAAGATTTTGAAGAGTTGGACGCAGCGTGGTTAGTACTTCAAGATGAGGGTGTCCAAGCCGTGAATGCCAGAGCTAGGCGGAGGATTGAGCTGCAAGAAACGTTGTCGGGTTGGTTGGAGGTGTAAGTTGAAGATGATATAACCCGTTACGCATTTCACCATGAAGAAGAGGGCGATTGTCCTGCCCATCCTTAATAACAAACCTATTAGCATTAAAGCATATCGAAACCTGATTATCAACTGTTAGTTTTGAAATTGAAATAAGGTTGTGCGTTAAGGATGGGACATGTAATAAATTGCGAAGAAAGATATTACGAGCCGAGTCGGGTAGCGGGAGAATTCCTTGACCGGAGTTTTGGATCGATATCGAGGAACCATTGGCAACATAAACTGTGTCTGAGCCTTGATAGGGTGAACTGAGTTGAAGGTTGAAGAGGTCTGGAGTGAGATGTGTGGATGCACCGGAGTTGAGCACCCAAACAATAGTTGGATTCTGTGATTGCTGCGAGAGAAGAGCTCACAGAGCGGCTGAGGTTATTGGTGTGTATTTGAAGTTGCACCGGTGCCAACAGTTCAGCGCGACGTGACCTATTTTTCCGCAGATCTGGCATGTGGGACGATATGAAGGATTGCTAGTAGGGGACGGACGAGTTGGGTAGGAGGAGTTGCCTCTGTTTGCTGAGTTCCGATTCTTGACCGGTCGATTCTGGCTTCTCCCGCGGCCAGGGACAGACTAGTTTGCATACAGAACTTGATTGTCCGTTGGAGCAGAGGTGTCTTTTTTGGTTTTCTCGATGCAGATTTATCTCTACACTCATTAGGAGGGAATAAAGAGTGTCAAGATCGATTGGATGAAGAGATGTTTGGATAGCGGTTTTGAACGAATTGTAGGATGAGGGTAGTCCGTTCAGAATATAGAGAACAATGTCCTCTGTATCAAGTTGAGATCCTGACGCAGCGATATTGTCGACGAGGTTTTTAATTTGGAGAAGATACTGTTGCATGGAAGAACTTCACATTTGAACGTTGTGAAGTTCGTTCTTGAGTTGGATAACTCTTAAACGATTTGTGGGTTGCATTCTATGTTCAAGGGTTGTCCAAACATGATGGGAAGTGGTGGAGGATAGAACGTAAGGTAAAACAGCAGGGGAAATGGTAGAAAAGATGGCTGAAATTAAATTTCTATCGATCAAGAGCCATTTGCTATAATCGGTGCTGGAGGAGTCTTGCGGGCAAGAGACTTTGCCGGTGAGAAAGCCGGCAAACCCATTGGCCGTGAAGTGTTGCAAGAGTTGAATGCGCCAGATTTGATAGTTGTCGGCAGAGGGGATTTGGAACCAGATTTTTCAGGTTTGAGATCAAGAACTTTAGAGGTGGAGGAATGGTGAAGTTAGAGAAGTTACCATAGGCGGTAGGGGTGGAGGAGGGCTGAGATACCGAGGATCCTTGTTCAGCCATGGAGACGGCTTGGCTCTGATACCATGTGAAAAGGACAGACGAGAGAGAACAAGATACAGAAAATAGGAAATATTGTGTATTGAATGAATCATCCAGCGGTACAAGAGTAAAACTATAAATAGATTCATGCTATTCTAACATTACAAAAGAACCGTACGGAGCTGACGTGTCAGTCTTCTTGATATATTTGGGCTTTATTTGTAATAGTTTTTTGATCGCTTTTGTGATAAGTAAAATAATTAGTAAAAAATTAGATGTTTGAAAGATAGTTTTTCTGAACTATTTTAAACTTTTGACTTTAAGAAGTTATTTTAGAAAAACAATTTCGAAAGTGTGGCTTAGAAAATAGCTTTAAAAAAAAAAAAACTTAAACTAGCCAAACAAAGCCTTCTCCTCAAATTCCTTATTTAAAAGTTACTCTAATTTTAGCCTTTTTTAACCTGAATGTAATAATAATATGTTCCCAAAAAAATAAATTTACTAACCCTAAATTTTGGGTTGTTTGGGATAATTATAATTTTTTATAAAGATGATTATATAACTGCATCTTCTTAACATAAAATTTTTTTAAAACTTTAACAAAATAGAAATTATGAACATAGTCCGAAAAGTAACGTTATAAGATAGCTGTCCCAAACGAAATTTTAATGTCTCTATAGGACAAATTAAAGATAAAGAAGATTCCAAAATCAGTATGACAATTTTATATCAAATCAAATATATTATATTTTACCAAAAATAATAAAATCCTTAGTTCCGAACCCTAATCAATAGCACGATCATCAAAGACGACAGATATTGGAGAGATCGAAGCCTGTTTTGTTTTTCCTAATCAAATCATTTAATGAGACATCGCCATGGAGATCGCACCAATCCATGCTTTACGTAATTTTTTTATGTACACGCACCGCATACGAACCTTGAGGTCTTTAATTAGTCTTAATTACAATGATTAACTCTACTAAATTATGTGTTTTAGAAAATAAAAGTAGCTTAACATTTTGAAAGATTCAAGTTCCAATGAGCATTAATATGCTTTAACAGATTGTTAATTATTTGAAAGACTCAGCTTCCATTAATATGCATTTATAAGCAGCCAGCACCTATTTAGGCCAACTTTTGGGTTTGTTTAAGATGGCTGAAGTTATCTCTTAGGTTTCATTTTGGACAGCTTTTTATTTCATTCTAAGGCTTCGTTTGGGACGGCTTTTTTATTGCTTGATGAAGCAACTTTCTAGTATAAGAATTTTAATTTTTATACTAAAAAGCTGCATCAAGAAGTAATAAAAAAGCCATTCCAAACGAAGCCTAAATCAGTTTTTTTTTTTATATAAAATTTCTAGAAAGCAACAAAAAGTAGCGGGCAAAATATAGCTGTTCCAGCTCGGCAATGTATGTTAAAGTTTGGTTATACTATCCATTCATCATATGAAACTTTTTAAATTAAAAAGATAATTTATGAGAATATTATGAAAAATGTCTTGAACATCACTTATATCAATAGGCTATATTAGCTTGTACTCAACTTTAGCAATGTATGTCGAAAATTCACAGAAAAGTTGTCGAAAACCTGCTGGAAAATTATTAGAAAATTTCAGCGATAAATCTATCAAAAATTTCACCGATAATTAATATTTTTCCTCTCCATAACTAGCTGTCCAATCAAATTTAATAGCCTTTTGGGTTGACATAATCAGTTGCCAAACAATCTATGAAAAGCACTTTCACAAACTTTCTATAATACCCAACCAAACTTTGAAAACTTTGAATTTCAACTACGTTAATAGGTATTGGCAAATCCATTATAGCATGACCATTTGGAGATTAAGATAAATAGTATATCCAACAATGATGTCTCAAAAATATGACACTCTCAAAGAAATATTTATACTTAATAAAACAAACAGATGCTTTAAGGCTTCCTAAAACTATCATGAAATATTTAAAATGCTATTCATTTTTCTATTTATGAACACACAAATGAAATGTTCTAAATTATGAATATACTATTTAATAGGTCTATAAATATTATAAGTGCATTAGTAAAACAAGATGGAATCATAAAAAATTTAGAATGCCCATATCTAGTATAAAATTTAGCCTTCAAAATATCATTCTATTTAATATTTAATTAATGATATATAAACTTAATATATTGTAGATAATACTATTGTTCCTATCAACTATTTAAATCAATCATTATTTTGAGTAAAAAAATTTGCTCTTAATAATAATATAGTTTAATTATTAATAATCAATGCATATACCCATTAATTAATTCTCATTCTTTTTTACAAATAGGAGTGGACATGCCAGGATGATTAACTTATTCTAATGAACTCTTTTACCAATAAGTTCACGTAATTGGATTAATAAAAATAAATCTAGTGCATGGTACTAAATATTTAATAAAAATTCTAATCCCTTTTTTAGAGGTAAATTGGATAACTCTCTATATATAAACTATATATGCAAATTTAGTCACCCAAGCAAAGACTCCAAATGCATCAAAAACTTACTTTATTCCTTCATCTAGAGAATAACATAGAATCTCTAGAGTGATCTTTTTTTATGTTCAATGAAATAAAATAAAACATCTTCTCCTCTTTAAAGTAAATCTTATCATAATTAACAACAAACTTGATCCTCTTGTTATCATACTCTATATTAGCCTAGTAACTTGCATCACTAAAAAACCTCTTTAATAGCTCTATTCATAAAGACTCAAGTAAAAAAAAATCATAACTTCTATGATTTCTTAAAGAGTAGAATTTTTCTCACCACTGATTTCTACTCTTTGATCATTATAGCTTCTTAAGTTGGCTATTTAATAGCTCTGTTCATAAAGACTCAAGTAAAAAAAAAATCATAACTTCTATGATTTCTTAAAGAGTAGAATTTTTATCACCACTGATTTCTACTATTTTATCATTATAGCTTCTTCAGTTGGCTAAAGATTGAAGATGATTCCTCAAGCACATAAAAATTTGACATATTCAACAATACTAATCCTAAAACTTCTCTCTTTAATTCATTCTTTCTCCATCTTCTCTATTTAGCATATTTATTCTATCATCACCTAAAGATAAATTTTTTTGAATCCACCATGAGCAATACCACGTGCATTAAGCTTTTAGGTTAAAATACTCCATATGTCAGGAAACAAGAAGAGAGCTCTAGACCAATATTTATTTCCAATTAATTACCAACTACCCTACTCACAATAAAAAAGGATATATAGTAGTAAAAACATGCTAATGAGAGAGCCAACTGAGTTGCCAGTTTAATTTTCCCTCGAAAGAAGCACGAAGCAAGCCAAGAAGCCCATACACAGAAGGCGATGGAAGCTGCCGGCGCCGGCAACGAGAAGGCCGAAGATCCCAGAGCCGGCCTCCTCAACGGTGGAAGGGAGGAAAGGCTAGGCATCGACGAGGTGCTGGCGAAGTACGCCGGCGAGTTCGGTCCCTGGCAAGCGAGGCAGTTCGCTCTGGTGAGCCTTGCATGGATGCTTGACGCTTTCCACACTATGGTCACCATCTTCGCCGACAGAGAGCCCGAGTGGCGCTGCGTGCGGCCCGGTGGGTGCGGCGGCCAAGGGATTTGCAGGCTGGAGCCCGGGTCGTGGGAGTGGGCTGGTGGCCCCGGTGTTTCAACGGTCGCCGAGTGGGGCCTTATCTGCGGGCAGAAGTACAAGATCGGCCTTGTTCAGTCGGCTTTCTTCGCTGGCTGCATGCTCGGTGAGCTTTTTTAGAAAAAATATTAAATATTTTTTAATGCTGAAATTTGATGATTAAATTTATATTTTATCGTACGATAATATTAAACCCCCTTATTTTCCTTAATAAATTATTTTTTCGCTTGATCATTCACCAAATGTTTTTGCTTATTAATTTTTTAGAAGAAAATAACGATCATTAGCTTTTTTTATATATTTTAAATAACGATCATTAGCTACTGTAAGATATAAATTAGTGGCAAATAATATTCATTTATTAAAATATAGTCTATAATTTAGATTAATGGACAATAAGAACATCATATATCTTTATATTTATTATTCTAGTTTATATATGTTATTTTTTAATTTTATGTAAATATATTATATTTATGACTTTTTAGAATAAAAATTAGTTTGTATCGTATGGACCTCAAAACAGATTTAAAGGCTTTAAAATTTGTGATGATTAACAATTTAATTTTTACAGCACAATTGTTTATAAAAAATAATTAATATGAAAATTTACGCAATTGCACCATTAGAAAATGACATGTAATTTTTTAGTTATCAAATATTTGTTGTGGATTTGCCATTTTCAAAGTTGTGTGCTTTATTTAAGTTCTACGTCAACTTTCATTTGACATCGTCATTTTGTTATTTATTTTTTATATTTTTTGTTATCGTCATTTTGTCATTAACTATGCTCTTTGCCTAAAATTAATAATTAATTTTTTTAATTTATTATTATTATTATTATTATTTATGACTCATATGACTTAGGATTCATTTGAGACAACTTTCTTACTATTTCTTAAAGTAATTTTTCATTTAAAAATTTTAATTTTTTATTAAAAAGATGCTTTAAGAAGCAAAAAATCATCCTGAATAATGAAGTCTTAGGATTTATTCTCGATAGCTTTTGGCCACTATTTTTTTACTTCTTTCAATAAATTTTTATAATAAAAATTATTTTAGAAAGAAGTAAGAAAACTTCCTCATACGAACCCTCAATTTGAAAAATAATAATCAAAGGAGAGTATTATGTAATCTCCATTTCATAACATTGTAGAGATGAATATATTATTAACATCATAATGAAAATTATATTAAGCATAGAAAAAAAATAATATGAAAACTTCTTAACATAAAATTTATAATAGTGTGCGTAAAAAATATTTAAGATTAGTGTAATTTATGATATCATATACAATATTAATTTCAGCATAAATAATCTAAGAGTTTTAAAGTCATTTTAATGAGATTTGTATTAGAATATTTTGATATAAATTTTTTTCATTAAATATCTATTAATTTTGAGTGTTTTTTTTCTTGTTCTTAACATGATAGTCGAGAAGCATTATTAATAAAAAATAAAATGAAATTTGCTTGGAAGAATACATTTTTGCCCATAATTTTTTCATCAAATTTATTACCATTTACGGAATAATTTTAAAAATTATTAGGATTGTAGAGTATTCTGATTTTTAATGTTAGCAAGAACAAATGATGAAGTATTGCATTTATAACACGATCATACTCTTGCACTTTTAGGTAGATGCAACAAATTAATTTGATTATCTTATTGAGAGATAACCATTCTTTATTAAAATGAACTTGAAAAAGAATTTTAACTTTTTTTAAATTAATGTAAGAAAATTCTTTTATTTAGACTATATATAAAGCCTCATTTGAGACAGCTTTATTATTATTTTCTAAACCAATTTTTTAGTATGAAATTTTCTTGAACTTATATTCTTTGTACTATAAAACTGTTTTAAAAAACAGTAAGAAAGATGCCCCAAATGAAGCTTGACGTCTTTCTTATATATTGGTTTCTAAAGCATCTTTTTAGCACAAAATTTTTTATATTAAAAAGGTGCTTTAAAAAACATTAAAAAAAACCCGTTTCAAACGAAACATTAATCTCATAATAAAAACTTTTAAAATTTTCTTCTAATATACATTATCTTCAATATTTCAATAAAATATTTTCAAAATTAAATATATTTTTTTAAATCTTGAAGAATGGGTAAAATTACCAAATCACTGAACATACTTTATAGCACGTAGTTGGCTCTTTATACTATCACAATTACTGCTCCATAAAACATCCATACACTTAAAATTTTTAATTCAAAAAAATCTTAAAAGTTTCACATAAAATTTTATTTTGACTATTTCTTATTCCACCATATAGGATCGGCTACAGGAATCATTTTTCTTCCTATATTAATTATCTGAAAAATTAATATAAAAATATTTACATTCAATGCTTTACATTATACTTATATTATATAGATAAATAAGGTAAATACTATAATTTCTTAACGTGGAAGTAGCCATGCTGTACGGTCACATGCAATGTCAGATTTATTGGCAACGGAACTTACCATTAAGGCATTAAAGTACAGTGTGCATTCAATTGACGGTAAGGAAAACTAAAGTTTGAGAGATAGTGCAGAGATGTTGATTCTGGCCAATTAATGAGAGCTTGTATCACATCTAGTCTATCCCAAATTAATTATAAGTTTATAACAATAAATAATATAAAAATTATTTATTGACAAAATTAAGAAGTTATAGTGATAGTGTTTGGAGATAGGTCATTTAATGAGTAACTAGAGAGAATGAATAAAATAATAGCATGAAAAAATTATATATGGTCCAATAGGCATTAGTGAATGGATGTTATAAAAAATTTTATTAAGTATTTTTAAAAAATTTAAATATGAAAAAAAAAAAGATTATTTAGTCGCTCGATTCAAATTTAGATCGAGCCAACTTGATTAAAATTTGAGCAAGCCCGAAATCGGGTTGATCAAGCCCTAACGTGCTCTAAAAATCAAATCAGTTCGATCCACAAGCCTATTTTGAGTTATCTTATGTTGATTCAAGTTTTTTTCGAGTTCACTTGAAATCATGTATTATTCTCTCACACCAATTTTTCACTTATCCAAATATGAATGAGGATTTATATACATACAACAAAAATTTTATATATTTATATATTTAACATCTAAGGCTTTGCTTGGGATGACTTTCTTACTGCTTTTTAAAGCAGCTTCTTAGAACAAAAATTAAAATTTTTATATTAAAAATTTGCTTTACTAAACAATAAAAAAGCTATCTCAAACGAAGACTAAGTCCTATTTGGGATGGCTATAATTTTTTGTACATATTATTGTAAAGCTGTCGAAAGAACAATAATCTTTTAAAAAATTGCTATATAAAAAGTTTCTCGGTTGAAAAAATTTAAAAAGTAGCAAAAAAAATAATAGACAAACAAAATTATAGTTGTGATGTTAAAAAGCAAAGAAGACAAAAAGCTGTCACAAATAAATCCTAAATTCTTATGATTCTTTGAATACAGTGTAATATTTAAATATTATAATAAATAGTATTATTATTGTTGCGTCCTGGAATATTCGCGGCGGTAGAGAAATATATAGTTTAACGTCTTAGCGTTGTACGAAGATCCAGCACACAATCAGATAAGTGAGAGGGTGTAGCGTTCATAAGAGACACCAAAGTTTTTACGTGGAAAACCCCTGAAAAAGGGGGAAAAACCACGGGGCCTAGCCCAGTTTGAATGAATCCACTAGTATTTGTAGTCGGTTACAAATGAGGCCCTTCCTTAGGAGAAGGCCTTGGATTGATGTAGCAAATGTACATCATATAGATTGCATTACATGGTAAGAGTTACATATACAGGTTTGTTTGGCCTGAAGGACCGTGGTCGGCAGGAGACCGGAGTCAGAAAGACGCCGGAGACTGTAGTCGGCAGGAGACCGTAGTCGGCTGGAGACCGTTGTCTGGTGATGGAGGTCGGACGGACCGTAGTAGGCGATGAAGGCCTGAAGGACCGTAGGCGGTAGGAGATAAGGAGTCAGGTGTTAGTCCCAGTGTCACTTGGAAGATCGGATGTTGATGGTCTGGCCTTGAGTAGGACGTCGGGTCTTAAGCAGGACGTCAGGTCTTCAGCAGGACGTCGGGTCTTTGGCAGGAAGTAGGGACTGAGTGTCAGGCCTTGAACAAGACGTCGGGTCTTTGGCAGGATGTAGGGACTGAGTGTCGGGCCTTGAACAAGACGTCGGGTCTTTGGCAGGAAGTAGGGACTGAGTGTCAGGCCTTGAACAAGACGTCGGGTCTTTGGCAGGACGTAGGGACTGAGTGTCGGGCCTTGAACAAGACGTCGGGTCTTTGGCAGGACGCCGGGGATGAACGTCGGGCCTTAAGGTGGTGGTCCGGCGAGGTTTTGTGGTGGTCCGGCGAGGTTCCTGTGGTGGTCCGGCGGTGGTCCGACGAGATTCCTGCGGTGGTTCGGCGGTGGTCCGGCGAGGTTCTGCGGTGGTCCGGCGGTGGTCCGGCGGCTGTCGAGGAGGAACTCCTTCCTTCTCTTCTCTTCTTCTCTCTCTTGCTTGGATCCTCTCTTGTGAAGAATGAGGGCTCTATTTATAGATTTTCTGGAGTGGCATGGCCCGTAAATAGGCATGAGATCAGGGGCGAATAGGGAGTGGTCAAATGGACGGCCGATATTGAATCCTACGATCGTGCACC